>NC_141852.1:20739619-21046619 GCF_024713525.1 Acromyrmex echinatior
AATTATTTATGAAAATAATACCAACAATTCTTTTAGAATAATATTTTTAAAAGTAATGCAATAAATGTGATTACCATTTAGAAATATTTTTTTTAAACTAAGTTATATAATTACAATTCATAATTTATTATATTTTACAGTTATGCCAGTTATGCTAGTTTAACCAGATACCTATATAGTAGCAACGGTAAAGCATACACAATCGTGAGACTTGTGATAAAAAATATTGCAGGAATTATAGTAACATATTTGTATATAACATATTTATTCTCTAAATGGGAGATATATGTGCTGAAAAAGAACGCTTTTCAAAACAAAAAATCCGAAAGATAGTTGAATTTATGAACATACACAGTTCGAGCATCGTATTATTTACCACATCCTGAATTGGACACGATCGATGCATTTTGGCATTTATTATCTGGTTACAAGCTTAATTATAAATCAAACCGATAATTAACGGCGTATTGATTATCGAAGAATTAGATAACCCGTTTAATTGTAAGATCAAATCGCCCATTAATACTGCAAATCGTGCACAATCGCGGGTGAGGAATTGAAAAACAAGAAGGTAGCTAACGAGCGCTAGAATACCTTCGGCGATATTAGATTTTGGTAGGATAATTCCGGTATAGCGCTGCACCTAACAAAAACTTAATCTATTAAGGCCCAGTTCCACAATTCATGGATACTCTTAACCGAAGTTCAACATACTCCTCATCTCTTTCCAATTTTAGAATTAGAAAGACAGGAAAAATAAATTGAATCCACAGACTTCTATAACTGCTGACTCAATAAATGATAGAAAGAGATTAACCTGATCCTATCTATTCTTGTTTCCAAATTGTCTTTATTCAATTCACATATGCGTATGTGTGCATCATGTTTGAAAATATCACGTAAATTTATATGAAAACACTAACATTATTATCCGTGTGATTTATACATATGAGAGTAAGTGAACACATATATGGCGCTGCCCAGCACTGTCTTCAAACATGGAGGCGAAGTCGACAGTCTATTTATAGAAGTCTGTGGTTGAACCTCGGTTAAGAGTTAACTGTAAGGTCCAGTTTCACAACTCATGGTTAACTCTTAACCGAGGTTCAACTTATTCATTGTCTCTTTCCAATTCTAGAATTGGAAAGACATAAAAAACAAGTTGAACCTTGATTAAGAGTTAACTGTGAAACTGGGCCTAAGTTGTGAAACTGAGCCTAAATATTATTTACTATGTTTAAAGTAAATGAACTATGCAAGTATACTTTATATTGTTTACTACTATGAAAAAAATATTAAAAATCAGAAATATTTATTTTTTGTACTAAAAAGAGGACTTGAAACTTTTGTGTTTTTGCTATATATCCTGCAGAGGTGAGATATACGCATGAGTATTTATAAGAAGAGTGGATGATATTTTTAGGAAG
This sequence comes from Acromyrmex echinatior, assembly GCF_024713525.1. NCBI lineage: Eukaryota > Metazoa > Arthropoda > Insecta > Hymenoptera > Formicidae > Acromyrmex > Acromyrmex echinatior. Next base: position 20,741,047 of record NC_141852.1, read on the forward strand.
TACAGCCCATGAAAAATTTACAAATAATGCTTATAAATAAGATGTAAAATGACACAATAACTTATAAAATATGTTTACAAAGTTTTATTAAATAATAAGAATGATAAATATGTATATGTACGCATACACAGTAAGAGATAATATAAATTACAATCTTTTACATATGTTACAAGTGTTATGACATGACGTACATATTTTATGTAATGCATTTATTGCATTTACTGCACTGAATCCAATCTGTATGCTTTGGGCATAAATCTCGTCCGCTAAAAATACCGTATATCCCAAACAGGTGTACAGGATATATAAGATATTAAACTAAACAAAGAATATAAGAACTATAAGCACTTGTATTTTACTGTATTCTATTCTTTACTCCTTATACTTATGTATCACCAAGTATTATTAAATCCTTTGCAATTTTTACAATAATCATTTTATATGGATTATGATATATGAATTCACATTGACAAATCGATTTAACTGACAGTAATTTTATCAATATTAACAGTAGGAAACTGAAATCACAACACAATACTAATATATATAATATAAAGGCATATATATATATATATATATATAAAACAGAACAGTTGCATACACATTACTTCAACTCCTTCTATTTCTTCTGCGCGTAAATCCTCGCGCGGCGTAGATACTGGAATTATTTTGTAATTAAAAAATAAATCCAAGGTACATTAATTTCCTGCTCAGTGCTGGAAATTCTTTTCTTCATTCACACCTTTGCAAGGACTCCTCCAGTTCTTTTCAATAATAATTTGACAGACACTATCCCAATGTTAGAGTTCGCTCTATTCATGTATTCGAATTTATTATTCGCACTGCTGCTTTAGACTCCTGCTATTCGTTTGCATATATTAAAGCAAAGATGCAGCTGGCATATATGCTTTTATATCGCTAACAATCCTTTCCGTATAATACAATAGCTTATTGCTTATCCGATGCAAATAAAGTGCAGTATATTAAAATATCTATTCGTAAAAGATTTTATAGAATATTGTTCTTAATTTCACACAGTGATAAATGAAATAAATATAGGATACATTGGCTGTATTCAGCAGAGAAAACTAATCAGTGAATGTGTTTAGTGATTTTTTAATGTGATTATTTCCATGTAAATCCAGCGAAGAACTAAAGATAAGATCCAATCATATAAAAGAATCACTTAGCGCTCACTAATTAGTTTTCTCTGCTGAACGTAGCTTTCGATATCTGCATTTACAATATATTTCGATTATTAGGAAAATCAGCTGTCGAGTGGTTATACTCAATATGAAAACTGTCCACAGTCTTCTTTCTCTCTGTCTTTTTCATCATATCTGTTAAATTATTGTTAGCATTCAAACTTTTTTGCATTCAGTAGGCTACCATTCATTCAGAACAAATGGCAACTAACTTGTTTATCGAGAAAACTGAGCTCGCTTGGTTGTTGCACTCGAGCCTTCAATTTAATTTACTTGGTGTACAATCAATAAATAATGTTGACTTGCCAGCTTTCTCGTTTTCACGCTTGGATAGAAAAGCGAATGGAATGGAAACGGTCTCACATACTATGTATGTACATATTCTGTACTATATGCATATATAGACCAATATACAACACACATGCTTTTGCATTCTCTATGAACAGCTTTCGCACGATCAATACGTCATATACTTTACGCACACGTGCCTGCTATCGGCGAATAAAGGCGAGCAGCTTCGTTTCCTGCAATTACACGAGCAAACATCGCGTCGTTGTTTCATTAAAGTAACACGCGAGGTAAATTCAAAACTTCTCTCCAAATAGCAACTAAACGGACAGCTACGAAATATTAGCTAATAATGATAGAACACTAGTTTCACAATATTTTCATTTTAACGGTATGTTATTAGTTTAACGCCAGCTCGAGCGCTGGTTTCAGTGTAATAGTAATTTACATTGATAATTGCAAATAGACGATAAATTGACAAAGCTGCGCGTAACAGTGTAGAAAATTTTAATGAATTGAATGAGATTACCTATTGTTCATGATAGTCGTAAATTTCAGAAATGCACAAAGTAAGCAAGGATAGCGCTTAAATCATGGAATCTTTCATTAGTGTAAATATAGATCATTAAACCGATTGTATTGATTTATTTTTTAGTACTTTACTAACAAAGTTTTTAACATTTGATTCTTATATTCTTTTAACTACTAAAAAAGAATATAAGGATAAAAAATTCCGTCACCCACATATTTTGAAAAATTAAAGACTTCACTTTTTTAAAAAACTCTACAAATTGAAATAATTTACAACTTTTCTTTTATTTTATGGAGTAAATATATAAAATCACCATTTAGTTGTTAAGAAACAGAAATCTTATAAATCAGTGTAATTCTTTAACATTAAAGAATATTGTCAATAAGTATTATTATTTCAATATATTACTTAAAATTATCCATAAACAACTTCATATATCACATTTATTTTTATCACATATTATAAAAACATATCTAAATTTTTTACAACTATATCTTACTAATTTGCGTTATTACATAAGTAATTCATGAAGTTTCTAAAAACTAAAAGATGATGGAATTTTGGGAAAAGCGTATTCCTTTTTAATATAAAAAGTCTTAAAAAGTTCCTACAACAAATACTTTTACTTGAGAAACAAAATGTTAATCAAAATTTGTCGTTCCGTTTTATTTGTAGTATATAATATAAAAATGTGTTTGATATTCATGTATCTATCGTCTGTTAGGATCATTTTTTTCATTTACATTTAATCCTGAATTTTTTCAGGACAATATCGCGTAAATAATATTGTAGATTATTATAGCAAATGTGAACATATTAATAGCTTCATTGCTTCAGATCTAGACCAGGTCTGTGGAAACATAAGATGAAACTGTTGTAAAATGAATTCAAAAGTTTCATTCCAAGTGCGCATTATACACTTCTTCTGTAGGATATATTCAAACTTTCAAAAGTTCTTCTCGTTTGGGGTTGTACGGTATATCATTTGCGAAAACAATGTTGGTCTTACATGAAGTCTACGGAATATTCAAGCGGCGTGACAAAGTAGAATATTCTAACTTCCTGATGATGTCAGCTTTTCCCGCTTTATGTTATACTAACGCAGATATGCTTAAAGTTATTCGGGCTTCACGAACTTTTCAATATTGCTTCTGCATATGTTTTAACGAAAAAATGAAGATACCATATGTTTTCGATTTTATATCTTATTTACGGTGCCTTCGTCGCCAAAGTCTTTTTAATCTTCATATTACTCTTATTCTGTTTCTTATTTTTTAGATTTACATTTAAACAATGTAAAATTAATTGATTTCAATAGAAAAAAAATTGGATTATAGTTCTGTCGTGTCATCTTGATAAAGTATTAAATTTCGCTGTTTCTCATTCATTTTATTCTATTGCTAACATAGAACAATTCTATCTAATTGTGTGTGTTATACAATTCCAATATAAAGAACGTCTGTACCTACAACTAGGTGACAAGATAGATATAATGTAATGGAGGAAGAAATTGCAAAACGAACGCAGTTCACCGTTTTCCTTAGAGAGTCCGTAACTTCGTTATAGTTGAGCGACACGGAACAGATAAGAGCAGCACTGATAAGTCGCGTAAGTAAGTTCGTTGGAGGGACCGATTCATATCACTGCGGTACCAAGACAGCACGGTAGCTCCTCTCTAAGAACTTCACCGGCTGAGACACCGTTCACTCGTAGTCACTTGGCCAATAGTAGTAGCAAAGCGAAAGTACAGACGAACGCGACGGTCGAACAGAGTTCTCTGCGACTAGGAGGACAGGAATTAAGTCGAAAATGGTTTTATTATGTCAGAAACTAGCATCTATCCATAACGACGGAACGGAACAAAACTCATCGAGCAACTCAACGATTTAGTCGCATCGAGATGCATTTAGATAGTAAAATTAACTTTTTTTTTTTATGATCAAACGATATTGTCACCTCTTACTATCGTTCTTATAAAGTTTTACTGCTATCGTTTCTATCACGTGAGTAAGCGATTGAACATTGAACTCAGAACTACTATCACAATGGTTGACTATACGCGAGATATACTACTCCGCGGAGTGCATTCTAGTGTGGTTCGATCGGCGTACCTATGTAACGATTCACGATCGTTAGCTCTAATGGTGAGAGACGAAACCGTGCAGTAAGTCTTTTTTATTATCTCTCAGTGGCTTTTCTATAGCTGAGATATATCGCCGTCCATGGATTTTTAGGGGATATATTCTTTCGCTCTTCTTGGAGCCATCATGCTGAATCGGAATATATTACAGTTCGTGCGATATGGTCACGCTCGATCGATTTTAGGTTTCACAAACTTTCATTCTTTGTCATTATATTATCAAGTTTATCGTGTTGAAAATTAACTTCTGATTAATAATTTATTTTTGATGATCCTTATACGTATCTCATTAAATTACAACGAATATCCTATTAAAATAATTTTATTCCATTGAGTTACATGCATATCATGCGGTAAATGTACATAAAATCGTAATATTGTTACTCGCTTAATAATGTACGAATATTAATTCATGCTAGTGCTTTTGATTTAAAATTTTAACATGCATATTTATTGTCGATTTATATTAATAGTCTCCTATGCAGATTATTTCAAAAGAGTTTAATAAAAGAATAGGAGAATATATTTTTTAAATTATTTTGATCACTGTCTTTTTGATAATAATTTTATTAAATTTAATTAAATTATTATCTATTTTTGCACAAATCTTGAGTTTTTATATTAAAAATCTAAATCTAAAAATAATCCTTAAATTAGGACTTTATCACAAACAAAATTTTAAAATTAACAAACAGGAATGTAAAAATTTATTACTATTTACTTTTATTATTTTATTTGTCAACCTCTAAATCTCTTTTCCTCTCTTCTCAATGTTAAATGATTTTCTAATTGTGATCATAATTACATTTGATAATTTAATTTTTGCAAAAGCTCCTTTTTTGTACCTATTACGCAAAATATCTTTAATTTTCCAAAATATCTTATGCATGTATCAAATTTTTGTTGAAAAATATCTCTTATGCGATATTTGTTTCAAGTACGAGGCATTTCTATTATTTACACCTCAATATGTACTTTTGCGCAATGATATTTTACGATTGAAATCGATGCGATATATCAAACGAGATATCAACGTATGATATCAACGTATGATATCTGTATGTTGCTGCGACTCATATCGTGTGTAATTAAAACTCGTTCATATCATGAGCAAAAAGCAAGATTCGTTTTAAAATAAAAGCGCCATATCTCCCGCGATCTCCATCTGTGTCGACAACGATCATCTTTTACGTTTTGCCGACGCGACATATCGACAAGTGCACTAACGTTACCAAGAGAGATATCTCGTAACCGTCTATAAAAATAGATCGTATAGAAATGTTCGTTTGATAGTAGAATTTTTCTTCTAAAGGAGAGAAACGTGTTGTGCACAACACTCCGTCAATTCGTCATTGTCGACGGTAAGGCACTTGCGAGCCTCTCATACATCTCTTTTCATAAAAGCAGCAATCTGAAAAAAATCTTACTGCAGAAGATATCCATAAAAGTGTCGCCGAATTCAGCTCCGTGAAACGTTCTACCTTCCTTTTTTTTCGCTGATTCTCGGTTAGGAGCGGCCGCGCGACAAAAAGAAGAGTCGTTAGTTACGCGCGAAATAACCATTTGTTATCCCTATTCGTTTCGCCTCGCGGCCATACTCGGACTTCCTTGTTGACGTGTTTACGTTGGTGGAGACTACCGCGATGTTTCAAAAGGACATTTAGATATCTTGGAAAGACTACGAGTTAGGAATCAGAGATTGGAAACAGAGGTCTTCAAAGATTTCGAGTCACCAAGAAATTCTAGCTATGCTTTGATGTTAACGTAATTTTGAAAATTAGATACCTACCTAGTGCTATGCAATTACTTTAATTCCATTGTGCTCAGTTCTTGCATTAATTACATGCAGAATTAACCCTGTCTGCAATAATATTTTTACTTTGTTTACAATCTAGGTTTTTTGTCTAACTCAAATTTTTTTACTATTTTCACAAAATTTTCAATTTTTTTTATGAAAAGGTTTAGGTTTATATTTTTCAACATCTCTATTGTATTAAATATATTATTAAATCGTTTTTAACTTAAATGTTAAAAGCTTTATTTAATTCGCTTCTTAATTTTTTGATAAAGAGAGTAAAATTTTACTTGTGCAAAAAAAACTGGATCGCATATGGAGGATTAAATATAATATATTGCATCTATTACGAATTATGATTCACAGGAAGCAGAAAGCCTATTTTGTCGGAATACTAAATCTATAACCTTAATTAACCTTATGTAATATAATATCTATGTTTATCAAAATTTATAAGATTAAAAATAAAAGTTTATTTATGACAATTATAAGATAATAAAGACAATATATTTTTTTATATAATTACTATAAAATATTTGCTGTGATTAAATTCAATAAATTTAGGCTTTCTGATCTCTGAATTACATTACATCATCAAAAACAATTATACCTTTGACACATATTTCGGAAATGAACGTAATAGAGCACGAACCACGATTGCGGAATTTATTTGTAAAAAGCGATCAACGCATTCGAAGTTCGAGAATGATGATATGAGGGAAGACTCGAATCAGATCACATAGCTACGGGAAAATATTTGTGGTAGATATGACGTATTGTTGAGGAATCTTGGAGATATCAAAGGAAGAACACTGTAGTGAGCGCGCTTGAGAAACATCTTCTTGCTTTTATCACGAGGACAAAATACTGTCACGAAATATTTACTGTACAAGTAAGTACGTGTAAATAGAAATGTATCTGTCGTAGCACGAAAGAATCAGAAATCTGTATCACATATAAACACAATTACAATTTAACTTTGTGTTTGTCAGCGCCATTATTTCGCTTTGCATAGTTTCCCTCTTTCACGTTTAATGTTGCATATTTCGAGAATTCTGGATGCAGCCATTGTTTGGATGATCCGAAATATTCTACCACAAACTCTCAGATGAAAGCTATTTTATATAAATTGTATAATAATCCTCAGTCTCAAAGTAACTATAGATTAGTAAATACTTGTACCGCCAAACACATCTGTCTCAATCAGATCCATAGTAAATTATAAAATTATCGAGAGATCGCATGAGTATGTATTTGTTTTAAATAACTCTTTGATAGTTACACTGTTTATACATTCATTTTATTGGATTTATTCAATGACTACGGCATTGTTGCATTTCAGTGAAATGAATATCTGGATAGAGCGTTTGACTATTGTGTATCGAAAACATGATGCTCCAAAATAGATTTTTCTAGAAGAGCAATATTTCATACATGGTACTCTATCGTATAAAAAAAACTATTCGAACAATGAACGAATGTAGGTCGGATATAATCTGCATATCAGAATTTTAAAATTCTTATTACGAAAGTTATATTTTTTTGAAAAACTATTGTTACTATAAATCTTATTCAATATAAACTGATGAAGTGTCAGATCGACATTTAATGATCAATTTGAGTTAATTTGTGAGGCTATTTTTTAAATAAAAGCGTCGAGAAGAATTATTATTTATTTTTCATTCTACAATATTAATTTAAATTTTAAATAAAAATTCAAAATGATCGTGTCATGAAATGTGAAAAAAATTCATTTTTCGTATAACACGTAAAAAATATATGTATAAATTGGTACTACATAAAGTTAAACAAGTCATTTAAATAAGAAAATTTTAGTTCAAAATCTGATATTTAGAAGATTTAAGTAAATTATATAGGATATAATTATAAACCACCAAATTTAAAATATGTACAATAAGATTGGAAACAAAACTGTTTATGTTAAATACATTACTTTAAATACGAAGCGCCACTACGGTCTGAATGTTAAGATGTTGAACTACTATATATATATTCATATAAATGAATTAATTTCAGAAATGATAATTGCGTGCCGATATGATTGTCGGACTTTCAACGCAATCAATCTGAAATATTAATAATCCCCCCAAATTTCCTAAATTAATTTTAAAAAACGATAATAAATTTATTGCGAAAAATATTACCTCGGTCTAAAGGCTTAGGACGCTCGTACGGAATGCAAGAAATCCGAGTTCGACTCCCGGCCGAGGCAATATTTTATAGGAGTGAAATGAAATATCTCTTAATTGTTAATGACTTTCAATTATTAAAACAGAAAATAATGCAAGCGTGCAAAGAAATTACAGATGCACAATTCAACTCATTTTCTTATCTAAGTGCTTGTTTCAGGATTAGAATTCATCATTTTAAAACAAAATATTTAATAATTATCTTTTGATTATTGTAAATTAATAGAGGGAATGAACCTAAATCATTTTGACATTATTTATTGCTATAGTTCTTCTAGAGGAAAATTTTGTTTGTTTTAAGATCCTAAATTCACATATTTTTAAGTTTGATGATTTAATTCAGGAAACATTATATATTATTTTATACATGTATATATATATATATATATATATATATATATATATACTTATATGTATAACAAGTTATATGTATAAAAATGTTATCTAATGTGTTTTTACTTCAAAAAATAAAAATGCGCAAATTTCACTGACTGTATGAGGTGATTACATTGTTGTTAGACAATGGAACCAGAGAAGCGGTCTTGCAATTGTTTCCTACTACTTCCTCTGGAAGGCGGAAGGAACCAGAAGCTAGCGAAAAATTTCAGCTGCCGTGATGTGTAGTGTTAAACCGCTTTCTAGAAACCATATGCGCAGTAGAATCGTGGCTGATAACACATACAACTGTGCAGACAGTTGCCAACTGCGAATGCGCGGTAACGAAACTCTGCGTGTTCGTTTGCTCTTGACTTATTCCGCTAAATTAAAATTGAGCGAGGAACGTTTTTTGACATCCCGTCAAAAAATTCATAGTCTCAGGCAAATAAATCAAAAGAATAAGTATGACCTATCTAACTTTTTAGTAATTTTCTTTCCAAGAAAACGGATTTTTTAATTTTTTTTCTAATTTTAATTTTGAAGCATTTTTTATTCTTTAAGCTAATTGAATATAAAATGCTTTATTAATATATGTATAAAGTCTCTTAATTACTAAATTTATTAAATATCAAATTTTTTTTGGAACATAAAAAAATTAATAGTTTACGAGATACTTAACATTTCACATCAACATATGTCAGAATTAAATATAAAATATCTCGTAAATCATTTTGATTTTTTTTTATTTTTGTCTTAATTTTATATGTATTAAAGGAATTATCTGTAAAAAAAACATAATTACATTAAAAAGAGTAGAGAGATCTTTTTTCACCTAGAAAAAAAACAATGTAACCAAAATACGTCCCTTTCGAAACCGTTCCACTTTTCTAAAGTATTTGTTCGTATAATCAATAATTTTGGAGAAAATTGACTGCATTGATTAAAATGGGCCGCTCTGTATATATATTTTTTAATTTGCAAAAAATTGCAATAAATTGAAATAAAAATAAATGCGAAATGTTTTGTATACTACCAAAATGAATACAGAATAACTCGCAAACATTCTCTTCTATTAACGGTACAATATGTGTTGCCGCAGGAATAATGTACGCGCGTTGTCAGATTAAATAAGCATTTAGTAATTTTGCTGATGGACTTGTAACTGTGAGCGGAATTTTTCAAATCCACGTTATGCGGCGGTCAACGATCTGTAATCGTGAGATTTACGAGTTCACTGAGTAACGGGTCGAGCAGACTGATAAACGAGCGAAGTTCTGAGACGAGAGAATGAGAATAAGCACATCCTTTCATATAAAACACACATCCCATTTGTTTGTGCAAAATGATACATGTAAAAAAATTTTTTTGAGCCTTCAGCGTGCACGAGAAAAAAGTTTCAATCGATAAAATAAAGAATCAAACGGATGCGGAATTGAAACAGTCTAGATAGCTGTTTCTCGTAGCGCCATTTTTATGGCATAGCGCCGTACGCCTTTGTGTGTATCCTTTTCTTTGTGTTCCTGGGACAATCGACATGGAAACGACAAAAGGAAATAAATTCGAAATTTCCTCTTTAAAGCGTTGTTAGAAGTAATGAGATATATGAAACAAAAGTATTTGACGAACATTTTTCCCCGTGGAATATAAAGGAGAATTTCTCGAGCGGATAAATTTCATATCTCTTTCAATAGTGTAAGCAGACATATCGCATAAGTGCGTAATGATAATCGAGAAATACAATGTTAGATTCAGTGAATACCTTTTAATAGCGAGACTTAAATTAGTAAATCTATTTTATTCTTAGTACGCAATTTCTTCGGAAACTGCGGACGTATCATAAAATTCTATTCTCTCACATGCACGTTCATGTCCCACGCGAACACGTCACGTTTATACATGGCACAGATTTTTGCGTTACGCTTTTCATTCAAGTCGAGAGGAAATGTCGTCGAAAAGTACACGTCACTGCTCGGGATGACTGTTATCTGACAGCATTGTGGTGAAAAAACGTCGCGATTTACAAATGAAAAGCGAGGCTCTTAACGAACGTAGCGCGGTATTCCGTATTCAGGTGTTACTCACGATAAGTGTTAAAATGGGACACGCGCGGGACATTGTTGGGACAGGTCGAGAGGGAAAAAAACAACGATAAATTCTCGTTTCGCACGTATTCAGGATATCCTGAGTGCGAAACAGATGCTTCCGTGAACAAGACATTCGCGCGAATCGTCATATCCGTGAAAAGGTTGAAGAGCGACGCGTGGGATCGCGTGATAGTCTGGCGGAAAACGGTTATGCCGTTTGCGTCGAGTCAGCGTCATAAATTTTACGAACATCCAATCTGCTTTTCTTGAGTGCTCGCGCACTTTCCCGGCCCCGTAATGCATCGCTTGATGGTTTAAAAGCGCGTAAACGGATTGAACCACGCGTTAACGAAGTGTTAACGATAAATGATGAGTGCCACCGGCTGAATATCTTTTTGGTCGATAGATTTTTGCTATGCCCTTCGTCATTTATGTTGTTACGACCCAAGAGTTATGAATATTTTGTATTATTTGTGCAATATACTAAGCTCACAGCTTACAAATGGGTTAGTTTTTGCGGATTATGTTGGACGAACATGTAACTCGAACATCGGCGCGCTATATTCTCGCGTATTATCTCTGTAAAACGTATCTGGGTTTCCAGAATTCAACATAAATCAAGAATGAATAATGAGGTCGATGTGTTATGAAAATAGCGTGTTTAATTAATTAAATAAATATTGTACATTATGTTTCGTTAGATTACATGGATAATTTAAAAGAACGATTTATGAATGAGATTAAAAGCAATTTATTTTTAACATATTTGAATACTAGAGGAAAAGGTAATAATATGAGACCACTTAAAATTCTTATTATAATTAACATATTTCTTACAAAAGATTTTTAATTTGTTCTTAAGTAAATATTGAAATTGCGAAGTTGGCGCCATGACGCGATCTTTTTGCTGACAATTAATATTTATCTATTATATAGTATATTAAAGTTTTTCTCTTTATAATTTTTAATGTCAAGTTTAATGTATTTTAAAATTCGAATTTATATTTTAAGATGTAAATTAATTAATGCTTAAAATGTTATTCTTCTATTTTGAGAAGAAGTAAATCTCACAAACTAAATTTTTACTGAGACACGATTAAATAAAACTTTATCAATATTTTTATATTGGATCCTCTAATAAGTGAGTAATATAAGCCCAGGACTTTTAACGAAAAATATTGTAGAGCGTTATTTTTTGTTAAAAATTTTTGCGGTTATTTTAAAATGATTTCAAAATCTTTAGAGGCATCCGCGACTCGAGAAAAGAAGTACTAGTAGTAAATATTCACAAAGACAGGATCAAAGCAAGAATATTACTAAAAGAACGTGTTCATGAAAAGAAACTTCTGAATCTAGATAATAATATCTCAATACATTCAAAATTCTCTCATGGTATATAGACGATTCATGTATGGAAATAGATTTCATATATTCGTAAGACGAGAACTACGATGTATAAAATATCATTTACCGATTTTCTGAATGTATATCCTTTACAGAAAAAAGTGGTAAAGTAGATAAAAATCTCATTTTGTTTTTTGTGTATTTTGTTATTTTTTTAATTATATTCAAGTCCATAATATTACAAACAATCATTTATTTAAAAATTCATGTTTAATATAAAACACGTTTGAAATTATTAAGATAATTCACAAAAAAATTTTAAAAAGAGACATTATGCTGTAACTATCTTAATGTGATGGTAAAGTGATGGATGTTTTTTTCTATTTGATTCTTTGAGGTCTATTTGGATTTTATGAAAAATTCAAATAGACCCGAAGAAACTAAATTCTGTAAAAATATAAGAGGTGCCCACTATTTACACGTGTAAAATCTCTAGCTCTTTCAGTCATTCCATTACATTTAGATAGTTACATTACAATGTCTCTTTTTATTTAAACAATTATCTCATTTTGTGAACTATTTTAATCATTTTATGTTTTATGTTAAATCAATCAAACGAATGTAGTCTTCGATCGATGTTGTAAATGGAATGGCTGCGAGAGCTAGGGATTACACGTGTCAAATATCGGCATCAATTTAGTAGAAGGTGTCTTGGGAGTGCCAATTATGCATATCGAATACATATATGGAGTATATAATCGATTTCAGTATATCAGAGCGTCAGCAAAATATGGGGCAAATAATTAAGAATGCGTGTCAATTGCAATGACGAAAATTCCTACGTGCGGGAGTAAATAAATGGCAGCGGGAATTTATAATGATTAAAGTGGATTGCGCAAACTGATCTTCGTAATTGGAAGAATCAAGCTGATCGAGCGAACGTTGAATATACGTGTGCTCGAATTATTGCTTTGATTAAAACGACCAGTAAATGGCAATTAACAATTAGTGCTTTTTTCTCATTCTATTACTTTTTAAATATTAATTAAGAAGTATAGAAGTAACTATTTCAATTAATTATTTCGAAGATTTTTCTAGTACTTTTTTATATATATCTTAAACATGTAGTAAAATTCTCTCAGTTTTGATACCTTTATCGCATCTTTGCATTCGTTTTCTCTATTATCTGTTTATATTTATAACTGACAAGCTTGTATTATGATGTTATGTTAACAGAGTTACACAGGTAAACAGATAAACCGAAGAGAAAAATAAGGCAACAGTTTTTATGACGTTTTCATGCTACACCGACAACGGAAGTAGTAAAACGCGGATTTAGTCAGACATGCAAGTTCAACCGCATGAGTAACCGCGGTTTCTTTTCTTACGCATCGTTATGCATGGAAAGGAGCTGATTACGTTAGTATTACGAGATTTGCTTTATTTCCATTATAAAATAATAAAGAATATCTGAATATTTTTAAATACAAATGAGCAAGCTCTTCTCTCATTCAATGATAAATAGAACATAATACCAATAAGAAATATGATATTGCGGTGTTTACGGATCGATAACTTCAAGAGTTTATTGATTATCATCCATATGTTGGACGTCGCTATCGAACTTTTTATATTTTTTTTCCTGTGATTTTATATAACTTCGTATATTTTGCCTACAGCTCAGATTTCTTATTTCCTTTTTTACATTCTTTTTTCACTTATACTTCGGATATTTCTAGAAAACCCTGTGAACTTACTCAAAGAATAAAGAGATACTATTCGCGATACTATATTGTTATGGCTCTTATTTTTATAGATATAACTTTCAAATAAATCGCACTATGAAGCACTAACTGAATTGACGTAAGATAATATTTTAATATTGTTGAAAATCAGTTTTAGATAGAAAATTGCAGGAGTAGCATAACGGAGGAATAAGATTAGTGCCCCGTTCTATTATTTCAGTACACGGATTTGAGCTACTCTTCGGATAAGCAGCTGCTATCAGAAACCGTCTCTTTCGTATATCCGGTAGCTGTTGTTTCAGCAATTTGGTGGTTGTACAACCGTGTGGTTACGATCGAAGGGAATATATATACACGACGAAGAGATTGACGGCTATGGTAACAAGTAAAATCTAAAGGTGGCGTAGAGGGTGCCTGCAATGTCGTAAAAGACGTAAAAGAATAAATTCGCTTGTTTGTGCGGGTGCGAAACTTTAAGCGATGTGTCTGTTGTACAAAAAGCGTAAAACTTCATCCGATCTTTCCCGTATTTTTCTATGGTATTGCTAACGCATGATGACTTTTATAAAACTCTACGATATATGTCTTTATATAATATAAGTTGTTAAAAAGTAAAGAAAATATTTAACGTATGTTTATTATAAAATATTTAATAACAGAAAAAAAGTTGCATAAAGAAAGCTTTAGATGTAACAAATACGTTATGTATCCGCAGATATCTCTCTCTAAACTGCTTTCTCTTCTGAATCATATATTTTCGTACTGCATAATATTTTTATGCGCAAATCGTATAACTTATGATACATCACAATTCAGTGAGATTACCAAAATATATATATATATCTAAGCTCTCGTATCGTTGACGTGTAAAATTTACGTCGTGGCGGACATCTTTCATCCTGGCAGGAAAATAGAAACTCAAAGAGAGAGAAGGAGCACACGATTCGATCGGACTTTCCCAAAGGTGTCGTATTCCGGGAAGTTCCACCGATAAATAATGGGACCGTTCTCCACGCTCGTGTTCACGCATTGTCGTATACGTACGTGCAAGTAACTTCAGCTATTTGAACAGGACAGACGTCGGCGGAATGAATCGTGAGCTGACAACGCCGCCATAACGTGTTACAGGACATCAAGTTTTGGATAAACAGGCGTAACTCTCTGCTCGGAATTTCTGTATAAATCTTAATTTTATTATATTTAATTTCCATTATATTTTTAATTGATGATTATTAATAGTGCTAATTTAATTTATTTTTACACTAATGAAAATAATAAATATTTTTATTATTTTTATTTAGACATTAGACTTGTCCATTTTATTAGACATGTTTTAGAAAAAAATATAAACAGAGTCACAAAACTAATTGTCCAGACAATGCATTATTATATTAATGATCTCTCCAAATTGTTTTTCGAGTGTTAAAAATTGTGGTTCCACGCATACTTTACGACGCTGGCAATATCACAATTTGTTGATAAATATAAACTATCAATGCCTTAAACGATATATTCAACGGAAAGAGGAAATAGATAGTACTACTATTTTTCAATAATGTACAACACATGAATTCAATATTCAACCTGATAATACGTGTAATGTAATTAAATAAACATGACGTTGGTTGTTACACATTGTCACGTTTTACGTGATTAATTCATATTACGATAATATATCTGTTATATATAGTAATTGCATTTATATGCTGCATAAAGTATAAGTACAAAGAAATTAATTACGAAACGTATTTATTTGACATTAAATAGAATATTTTCTATGATACCAGTCAATTTGTGTAGTAAATTAATTATTCAATATTGTTGCTTTTCTTCATGTTTACAATTCGCCCGTTGTATACTCGTATGTTATACGAATTAACAAATGAAACGTTTACAGTCAGATCTTTCCTGCGTGATATTTATTGCAAATATTTTTCAGTATATACATCGTATACGTCTCGTAAAGATAAAACATAGATATAAAACTGATTAAAAGTGATAATATTTTAGAATTTTATTTAGAATGTAAATATACATGCATGATAGAAGCCTCTAAATCTATTCAGACTACACCGCCTAAAAATACGATTTAAATTTATGTAAACTATTGCCATACATCGCATATCACGATACGATGCAGCGACCACGGCATTATTTCCATTCCTGAATAAACGCAGAACGCAATTCCAAATAGATTTGCTCTTTCGCGCGTGTTTGAGCGTATGCGCGCGTTGAAATTGCATTTTGAACGGTGAGCGTAATTGTTTTCTAAGTTACGGGTGACAGACACAACGTTTGATCATTCCTAGATTAGAATTTTATGAGATTATTTATCTGTTATTTGTAATGCCGTATAAATTACATTTTTATTAAAAACAAAATATATGCAATATAGGTTTTAGGAAGAAATTTTATAACAAAAGAAAAATTTCATTCGATTTTTAAAAATTAGGAACAAAATTATTATCGTTTTCATTAACTCTATATCATAACGATCGACAGAAACTTTATTATTATTATTAATCCGATATTATTAAAAACTGTATAATTATAAAGTTTATAAGTTTGTATTTCTTCCGCTTGTTTCTCGATAAAACAAAAGCGAATTTTCAACTGAAAATAGTACGTGATTATTACTACTTATGTCTTATAATTTGTAGCGATGATGTTACTCCCCTTTTCTTCATTTCCTCTTTCTGACTACTCGTTGAGAATTCAGAAGAGAACTCGATGAAAGAGAGCTCCGCGTTTTTTCCCATTGCTCGCACCATTTGCCGCGTTTCTTTCCATCGCGACTTCCGTTATGTCGTCATAACGCAGGAAGAACCAAGAACATAAATAAGCCTGGCAGAAATTAATGCGTACGAAAGTTTTTTTTCCGGTTGAAAACGAGGTTGTCGAGCATGTTAAAAGTTTCGTAGAGGTTCGCTCGAAACAGTCCGTGAGTGAAAAAACAAGAAGTGGTAAGGATGCGTCCCCTGTGAACTGCGTACGATTGCACTCGAAGTGAAATAGTCTTCTCACTCGTTCTGCTCGCTATTTCCAGTTCAGTGATTGCACCAAACTTTGCGGCGAATGATTTTCTGGATTAATTTTAATTTTAATTTTTTTAAGTAAATAACATCAACATTTTTGCGATATTTACAATTGTTTTTTTTATTGCACAATGCATTTTTTTATTCTTAATTTTTTTCTAAAAGTCTTTTTAAATAAGAAAGGAATTAATCAGTAGAATTTATTCTATAATATAATAATCGATTTAAAACAGAGAGAAAAGTAAATGTTATTAAATTAATTTTGAATATGGTTAATGAATATTTCTCACAAAAATCTGATTTGATAATAGTCTATTTAATATTTGTAAATTATTTAGTATTAAAGCACTAAAGCACAGTGGTTTTAACGTTCACAGTAAGTAATCAATCATTATCTTCTAATATTAAATAATTTTTATAAGGAATATATTTAATAAAACAATATGGAATCATATTAAATATAATACGCTGACGTTGGAACCTTTTTTTATTGTATACTCGTATGCAAGATAACGCATTATTTATGTCTAATGCATTATTTAAAATTCTCTCTATATAGAGACTAAATAGTAGTAAACATATACCTGTTGATCCGATGAGATTCAAATGTGCGCGGCTTCCTCTAAGCGTGAACTTTGAATGACGCGCGTCTACCTTTGACTGTCCAACGTGATAACTATACGTACAATTTCAAAAGCGAATGTCAACTTAACATGACATTTGCAAAGTGATATTTCGCACAATAATCAAATGCTTGAAATCACATGTCAATTCCAATTGTGGTATATCGCAAAATACATTTTGTGTAAATTTTCTTGATAACAGCATCTTTAAAATATTGATAAAACTAGAAATGCAATTTGTCAAATTTAGTAGTTTTTGTCAGGAAAAGCCAAAGAAAATCTTTTTCTATTGGCACTTCTTTTTTCGGTTCCTAACGTTTTATATTGCTGCGACAGAGAAAAAGCTCGTAAAACTGGCGAATCCCGGAATATCCTTTGAACTCTCTGTTAGACATGTTGAATATCCGATCCGTGAAAATTTAATACGATGAGTACAAGATCAAGTTTTTGCATCTTAATGCTATGGAAAGAGTTTTTGCCTATTCTCTTTATATTTTTTATCTTCCATTATCATATGTATAATAAAAATAAAACACGATAAAAACACAGATATGAAAATGGATTTAAAAGTTTTATGTGTCCAAATTGTGTATTCTTTTGGCACAATAATATCATATATCATTCATACAGTACCACCGCATTACGTATATAAAGACATGTACATATGTATAATGGTATTTATAATTCCAGTGCTCTCTTCACTCTGGTGGACAGCATTTAGTATTCCATCCGTATAAAGCAAATCAGTTTTACGATAATCGGATTGCTGACATCTGTCATCGAACGTAATGATTTTTCGATGTGTGTAAAAAAAGTGTACGCCTATCACAATTTCACGAGGTGAGTAATATGGATATTTATATCATTTCTAGCAATCTGTCGATGTGTCGCATTAATAATGCATAACATGTAATTGATTATCATAGAGCACGAGATAAATAATGAATGTACGTTGTATGAATAGAAAATTAATATATGACTGATATCGAATGCATCGTTAGAATATGATTAATAGCCACGACAAATTTAAACCATAGCGAAAGCAAATAAATGCAATTCCTGCGAGAGCAGGAAAAAGCGAGACTTTAAAAATGTACGATTAATTTTTATTTATTTTTTATTGTTTTTTCTACTGTTTTTACTTTTCAAACTAATCATGAAAGTACTCCGAAATGTTTACAATTACTTACTAAACAATTCGAAATAAAAATAAAATGAAAATTTAATAGTGTCATAAAAAAAACTGTATTGTTTGAGATATTACGTTTTTCATATTACGTAATGGGAAAAAACGAATTTAATGATTATATTATTTATATATTTTAATGCTAATATTGAATAATTTCGTAAATTATCAATTGTTATAATCTCAAAATTGAATTTCTAATGAGAGATCTTACTTAAGACTTACTTATCATATCTAACACGGAATCTTAAAGTGCAAAATTGTTCATGGCGATAACGGCGATGCATACTAAAACGTAAAGAGAATGAAGAAGAAATCGTTAGCTGATCGTGAAGGAGTCAATCAGGGAAAGAAAAGTTTTAATCTTTAACCTGATAAAAAAAGTACAGACAATCTTCCTGCTAAATTCAGTTTTCAATTTTTCTGAGAACGCTTTTCAAAGACCACAATTAATAGCGACGAAACAAAACAACAAGATTATTAATGTAAATACTTGTGTAAAAAATTAATTGTGTCATTATACTAAAAATCATGTGTAACAAGATATTTCGGATGTAATAGATAGTTAATTTTTGCGTTTTATAAGAAAAATATTCTGCATTGAATACGAAAATAAATACGAATATTCTCCTGCAAAACTATACAAAACTTATCGTGGAAGTGGATTTAGAATGGATATCCTATTTATGTATACATGGAAATTGGAAATAAAACTATGTAGCGTTGTAACAACGATTTTATATTCGAATCCACTAGCCAAAAGGTTGAGCAGGGTTTCAATTGCAAATAAACGAAATAGTAGCGGAATGAAATAGCACGCAAAGTGGGAATTTTGTTGTAAATTCCGTTTTTGTGATCATCATCTTTTATTTTAAAAAAACTTTTATATCCATAGCAGAAACAAGATTATGATTTATTAATAATTTATTGAAATACAAATCATTTATTCAAATTGTTATTAGCATAAATGAAGCAATTATGATTGACATTTGCGAAAATTGTATATTTGTGGTACGTTTGTTTATTTCTCGTGTTATAATAATTCATTTCTATTTATATTTAGTTAAACGAATGTCATTATTCACAATTATCTGCGTTAATAAATTTTATTAGTTTAATTTATTGGTTTAATTCATCATTTTCAATGACAATGAAAATGTTTGAATAAATGATATTGCTGTAATGAATATGCACGTTAAAGAAGCATTCGAGCAGATAATTAAAATTTCTAACTTCTGATTCCAATTCTTACTTTCCAGAAAATAAAATTATGATCCTATTTCATTTTGTACACACGTCAATTGCGCGAATTCTAGTATTTACATATGCATTACCTGATTATATTGCATGAATGTCCATAGACCGCATAATTTTCTACTTTACATTAATTCCTCCTTCGACGTATGTAACAAAATGCGTGATAATCGTGCGCAATTTGCTGTTTCTCATATAATTGCCAAATGCAGATTACAACTGGAATAAATATAAAAATCTCAGAATTTTAGTATATGACAACAACATTATTAAACTTTTGCAAAACGAAATTTCATCGCGTCGTTTTTTTTTATAGTTCCATATTTTAGTAGATTTATATAAAATACTACACGAAGAAGTATGCACAATTCGTATAATCAATACGTAAAGCAATCAAAATTGTAAACTCCAGACGTAATCCAAAAGGTTTAAATGTCAATATATCAAACCATGACATGGTTATAGAGTCACAAGCAAACTGTATCAAACCGAAGTTTAATTTCAATGTCGTCTTGTCAACTGCAGACTTATCGAAGAACGTATATAATTATCTGTAATGTGTATTTATAAAACTTTGAAACAATTCAAAGTTTTATTCTTATAGAAAATTAAATTCGTAAAATAAAAAATAATACAAATAAGTGTAGAAGTCAAATTTATTCAAGGCGAGTCTTAATATCTAAGAATTTTGTGTGAATTTTTATAATTTCTAGTATTTTAATTTTTATAATTTTTCATTTATTAAAAAATAATAAATTTTTAAATAATCTGAATAAGAATTATACATAATATATGAATAATGTATAACATATGAATAATTTATGAAAATTAGTATATATGTTCCTATTTTATAAAACTTCAATAAGAAGAATGTTGATAGTCATGTTTGTATGAATACTGAAGTGACTAAAAAAATAACTTTTAAATAGAATAAAAAGATTTAATATCTTTTTTTTTCCTAAAAAGATTCTATGTCTAATATACAAATAAATGTATTATAATTGTATTTTTATTAATCAAAAAAAGAAGCAAATATCCGATAGCAAATGTTCAATCGTAACAATTGTGATTATTATAATTTTGCATAATAATATCGTTAGCTTAAATGTTTATATCGAGTGCTCACTGCTATATGTCGCGATTAATAACCATAGCCAATTTATATTATCTACCTATCGCTGGGCACACACACGACGAATCCGTAAAAACTCGCGATAATCCATTTAAGCTCAGCTCGCCGTTTTCAGCCGTAAAAATTATCAGTGGAATACCAGTCCGGAATACCTCGCCACACGCATTACCAGCAAGAAAATTATATATATATCTTCTGTATGTAAAATTTGCCTATAATACTACCATTTCATATTCTCTTGTGATTTCATATAAATTCCACAAAGATTTTCCGATATTTGAATTAAGCTAAAAAAGTTAAGTGAAAACGCAGAATTTTTTTCCTTTTATTCGTTAAATTATTTCATGTGCAAAATTATTTTGTATTTCTTAAAACTATCAATTGGATTATATCTTCTATAATTGCAAATTATTTTATTATTTATATGGCAGTTGTAATTATTTATATTAAATAAATTAACATGCAAAATAATAAAAATTACAATTTATGTGAACAAAGTAATCTGATTGATATATCTCACGGATTTGTATCTCTTTTTACAATCCTTTTAATTTTATCAGATATGTGTCGTAGAAGTAGCTCTATCGAATCTCGATAAGACACATTCTTGGCAGTCTGCTTCTTAGGAAGTAGAAGCGTTTCACTCAAACACGTTTCGTGCCTCGTAAAATGGAGCTTGCTCCAAGTTTTGCCGAGAAACGAGACGAGAAGTGAGACGACGCGAGTAGTAAAATCATTAATTAAACGCTGGGAAAGGAACATATGGGGTATCATATAACGGGCTTATGTCGTGATGCACCTTTTGTGATGCAATAATGGAGATCTGCGAATGATCGTCGTATAGACAATGGTGTTTTTATAAGAAAGTAAAAAAACGGATAATATATATATAATAAGGAAGAATAATAAAAGTGATATTTTCACACCGCTTTTCATCGCGCTTCATCACGCTCGAATCATACTTAATACTGTCGACAAGCCACTTCTGTTCGATGATAGTGGAAAAGTGTAATAAATTCTATCGCGGCTCACTGAAATGGATATCACGCGCGGGGCTTGCGATCAATTTAAAACGACCAGCTATCAGCGGTGACGCGCTACTGGAAAACTATTAAGGTGAAGCTTTTACAAGTACAAATTGGAGCGCAGCTTTCCGATGAATACAGCTATTTGCATATATTGAATTTATCACGAAGTAAGAATAGGATCCATTCTTATTGTAATTGGAGAAATCATCGAGTGACTTTGATTTCTTTTAGGAATACAAATCACGTCTGATTTACATTAATAATTCGTTTCATAAATGATCAATCCCCTTGAGATAAAATTTCCTTTATCTATATTTTGTAAAAAAAGGATTCTATTTTTAGGAATTACATAAATTTACGTCATTTATTGATTTATATCGCATTCATTCACTGTTAAATTTATAACGTTAAATGATAACCCAATTTGTATTATTTATAATCATTTTTATAGATTGCTATTGCTCCTATCCAATACTAATCGTCGTTAATTAACTGAAGCAATGAAATTAAGCAATTTAATTCAAGAAATTGTATTAAATTTGACTCAAACTTAATTTATTATTTATTAATGTTTAAAAACATCGTTTTTAAACTTTAAAACTAATTACAAAAATGGATTGATTTATAACACAGGCTAAAAATATACAAATTAAAAATAACAAAATGACAAAAGAGTCAATTAAATAAAAATAATCACTAAAAGGAAATTACTAAAGATAACAAGTTAAAATCTGTTATCTTTGCGATTTGATCTTCCATTAAATTTACATACTGCACATCTAAAGAATCGTTTAATATTAAAGATGCTTGCTAAGAAAGTTTTGAAAACTTGGTCAGAGAACTGTGAGTAACAACACGATCAAACTACTTCGTAACCACGGATCTGCCACAAGCGTATCGTTCAATATCCGTCGAGCTCTGGTGTCTTGTTTTGTATAGTTTGTATCAATCTCCAAACTCTACGTATCCTTTGGATAGAATAATAGTAGCACAGATGTGGAACTTCCGTGACATATATAAGATCAATGTTTGTTCATATAACTTGTTATTTTAAACATTGATGGAACAACATGTACTTAATTTAGATAGATACTGATATAAGAAAAAAATTATCTGATTATGCAACATAATATTATATCTTTTTTTTTTTATGTAGAATATGTACAGTTCTATTTCGTTAATTCATATCACAAAAAGATATAGAACAAGAACTTCTGGCTTTTATAGTTCTTTATAGCTTAACACGAACGTAATATTTGTAATTTAATATCTTAAGTGCAGCTGCAGATACAGACGCCAATAGCAGTTATAATCAAATAAAAGATATAGATAATCATTTTGGACAATAGTAGTTAGATACATATGATATGAATCATAGAAATCAAATTTTTACAAATAATGCCCAAGAATCTTTAATCTAATAGGTTAAACATATCTATATATTACTTAATAGTAACATTAATTTAGTACTTAATGTTCTCCCTTAAGCACTGTTAAATGTATTCAATAATGCAGTGAATAATTCAGCAGTGAATAAATTTACTACATTTACATATTAAATATGTTTATGTGTAATGATCATATTGCAAATTATACGCTTTGTAGAATTACATTACAAACACAGCTAACAACATAACTTTACTTCTTCTTCTTAAAATGTATTCGTGACACACGATGTGTCTCTTGATTGTAGAATAGAAATGTTTTTTTCGAAGCTAATGCAAACACATGCCTGTTTTGCTTTGCTCCGTATTACAAACGGCATACGAAATAAGAGAATTCAACTTTAATTGCTGCAATTAGATACGTACTCGGCAGTAGTAAATCCACGAGGCTGTCGATAAGGCTTGAGTAAGTACGCGACGCTCCGGAAGGTAGAGGAAAAACGCTCGTGCGTGACTTTCGAAGGTGAGAAATCTTGAAAAGTTGGGGTATGTGATGCTGTGGTGCGATTCGATAGATCACTTGATTGAGACACCAAGATGGATCACGTCTGACAAAAACTTCACGATTTGGTTTCCCTTTTCACCCGTTGACATAAGAAGGCGCCTTTGTCATTCCTTTAATAACTTCTCTGTAGGAAATGCATGTACTGTCGTCACTCAATTTCATTCTCTTTCTTCTCTTTCTATTCGAGACAAAGAGTTTTTCATGCGGGAGTAATAAATTGTGAACTATGCTCTCTTCAATATAAAATATGCAATGAAAAGTAATGAAGAACCGAACTTGCACAGTTTCTTCAACCTTTCGTGAATATTATCATAAAGCTCAAGAAGTACAAGACTTTCTTCAAAAAAAGTTATTAATTTTTCCAAAAATTTCTATATTTATTTTACATGTAAAATATTAATAAATTCATTTCAAAAAAATATAAAAATATAAAAATAAAAAAATATGAAATATATATAAATTCATTTATAAAATATGTTTTAATTAAAAATCTGTGTAAAACATATCAAAAATAATCTATATAAAAAAATGCCGGCGAAAGAAAACAATTAACCAAGATATTTAAATCAAAATATTCTATCATTTATAATTAATACAACTATCAGCACCTTTTCTTCTTTTTGGCAGATCGAACGAAAACACTTTCAAAGTAGCGATGTGTAAAAAAAGATACTTGTTTTCTTATATCGCGATCGTTATCGATAGCCAAGTTCGTGTAGTTGGTATATATCGTAGGAAAATTAACTGCGGCGTCTTTCCCGGAATAGGATAGTCGACGGAGAGCGTCGTAGCGTCGCGATGCTGTGGACGCCACCGAGAGAGCCGAGGAAAACGAGAGAAAGAGAGACAGAGAGAGAGAAAGGAGCGTCACGACGACGCGGAGGCTGACGACGCACTGACTGCCCGCCTGGGTGCTCCCGACAGTAGTCGCGCAGGATGAGAGAGAAAGAGAGTATGAGACAGGAAAGGGTGGGCAGAGAAGGGAGAGAACGAGAGAGATAGATGGAGAGAGAGTGAATGTGGATGCAACCCTGGTCTCCCGATCTCCTAACTGCACCGACACCCTCTCGCCGTGCCAAAATCCATCCACCCACGCGCTTGTCCGCGAACACCCCCGATGTATCCTCATTCTCGGTTGATCGAGAGTTGCACGCGTCGAAGATCGCGACATACTTTCAGCGACGACAACAGTGATGTAGCGAAAGTAGCGGAGCGCAGTTTAAAATTGTGAATATTCTCACCGGAAAATGATTTCATCGAAAATTTCATTGCCTAAGGATAAAGACCGCGCAAATGATGGTCATGAAGAGATGAAGTATGTAACATGTTCTCAGTGTGTTTTTTATAACCCGTATAGAATTCGTTAATGAGTCCACCTAATGAGGTGGGTACTTTATGGCGCGCTTTACACATCTTAATGAATTCAGTAACTTATAAAAATATGCACATTACACGCACATGTGACTAAAGTAATTTATATAATATGTAATTTCCGTCAGTGCTTTTTCCCAACACATATATTTAAAAGAAGAATTTTTCAAATCCGAGTACATGTTTTATATTTTACGTGTTTCACACACAGTTGCGGAATTCTATGTCGAGTGATTTAACGCTAGCAAATGAAACTTGAATATTTAATTAGATAATATAATAGGGCGTATATGCAAGAATGTTAAATAATAAAGACGCACTGAACATTTTCGGAAGCGACCAAACCTTTTTTCGCTACACTTCGTGTAGACAATGAATGTTTTTAAATAATTGCGCAAAAGTTCGTGTTTATTTAATTTAAATATACAGAATACTAAAGGTAAATTGTGGCACATATATTTTCATCTATCTTTCCTGAAAAATAATAAGGTACGGGCTTTAATTTATGTATACTTGATATTAATCGGAAGTAAGTTGAAATCGCAATTATACTCTTAATTGCAACAATAATTTAGATGGAAGCTTAGTTTAAGCCGCGCAACTCCTTTTGTGCTTAAAATCAATTAATGAACTTGTGCCGTTATATTTTCCTTTGATATCTGCAATTTGCGTTTCCTCGAATCTCGGAAAGTTGCCAGCATTTCTCATCGCACTTTCGTTAAGGATTATGTTATTATAGACAATGACTTATGAAAGTATCATAAATCATATAATAGCTGATACTTGATACCAATTCTGCGAAGTTGCAAATCACTCACCACAATAACATACAGTAATGCTCATTAATAATTGCTCTTGTTATCTACTTCGCTTAGCTGACACTATGATACATTTCTGACTACGTTACATGCAATAATGCGAGTCGTTTTAAATGTCTCTTATATATCGTACTTTACTGCTGTGTGTTTCGTGTAAAAATTCCTAGATATCCTCGAAAAAATATGAACATTTACTGTTATCACAATAAAGCTATGTTATTTACAATACAATTTGTACAAGCATAAAACAAAAATGTACTTATGCCGACAGTATTAAAATATTGCATATAAAATAAAATGTTATACATTATGTAATTATTATAATAAGAATGTATAGACAGCATGTAAATAAATTATATAGCATTGAAAAAATATATTCTCAAAAAAAAAAAATTAATTGTTATCACAGTAAAACTACATCATTTATGCAATACAATTTATATAATCATAAAATCAAAACTTACTTTTATAGGTAAGTACATCTAAAATATTATACTTATACGTAAAATATTATATATTATCTAATAAGTATAAATATCATAATAAGTATAAATATTATAATAATAAGGATTTATACAAAGCATGCAATAAATTGTTACAGGATTGAAAATCACTTCCCTGAGATATTTATAGATAAAAAAATTATACACAAAATATTCCATCATTTCCATTAATTCGATCGATTGAAAATGTTTTTTTGGTTATATTGAATATTTAGCCAAGACATAGTACATTTACAGATGTGTAGTATTTACTCACAGCCGTATCATGCAATTAACCGTGTTTGGGGGAGAATTGCATTGAGAAATAGAACGGGAATTACAGTTCAGCCAATTAAGGGACCGAGTATATACACCTTCGCGTAAGAGTGAAAGAGTCTATTCATTGATGAAAGATGTCTAGCACCAAGTACCCAGTCATTCACCATCGGCGAAAAGTAATCTCGCACTTGGTTCGCGAGAAGATTTAGTCGTGGTTGGGCACCGCTGCTACCAAAAAGTCAACCCAATTCTGGTACCACATATTAGGAGTAACTGCAGATAGTTCGAATCTTCAGTTCACAGTTCGTACCTACAAGACTAACCACGCAGAAACGAGAGTTATCGGGCGAAATGAAATTAAATTGCGCAGTGATTTAGATACGAAAGAAAATATTATCACAGCATATTACAAATATTAGCACAGCATGACGCTTCAAATAACGCATTATTATTAATTACATTACTTTTTGCTATTGTAAAATTTGACTGAATATATTATATGTAGCACAATATTTGTAAATATTTTATCACAATAAACGTCTGCAACGATATTTATTTTTATGTTACAATTTATAATTTGATAGTGCATAAAGCCGCTGTGCCTAGAGAGAAAAATTGCAAATATCTCGAAGTTCATGAAGCTAAAGGATTTCGAGAGTACGTAAAACTTTACATGTTATCAGAATACTGTCTGTTGAATTAACATTTCTCACTTTATCTTATACATTCTGTATGCAAGTATAGATTTAAAGTTCGATAAACTTTTATAATATGTAAGTAGGTAAATTGAAGTCAGAATGTCTCTAAAGTTTTTATATAGGATTTATAGAATTACGTTTATAGAAAGACTAATATAAAGAAGTTATTTTTTAACTTATTTTTAAATAGTTCTCACCATGTCTTCCAATATATATATATGTGTGTGTGTGTGTGTGTGTGTGTGTGTGTGTGTGTGTGTGTGTGTATGTGTGTGTACATTATATACAACAAAGTCTCTCACATTAACTTCACAGCGCTATTTAATAAGGCACAAAGTGGACAGACGTTGGTTAAAATTCCAGTCGTTAGTACATTCTACGACATACCCTTGGAATACTTTCTAAGTAATTCCGCGAGAACATTCCGCGGATATAATATCCGTCAGTAGTCGATAGACAGATTCGATAAATTATAATGAATTGGTGTTTGAGAAATTTCAATTCAAATTCGTTATCACCATTTAATTTAGAAATTTTGCATTTTAACTTTAACTCGAAGATTTTGTTAATAAAAAATGAACAATAAATCGTATTATATTCACTTGATCTCTGTTTTTCAAAGGATTATTGACGGTATAGTCGAGCTTAAACTGTAAGCCAGTATTTGTCTCTTTTCTTTCATAATTAAATATGCAACAAGGACGTCAAAATCATGAGTTGCGACAAAAAACTTGCACAAAGAATTTAATTATATTATCTTTTTTTAATTGATCTTTTTTATTGATAAATAAGAATAAAGAAAAATAAATAAAAACGAGAGATGTACATATAAAAATATGTTTTATGGCATTTTATTAGTCTACATTTTCAAATTGAAATAGTAGCCTCATTAATTTTTCCCATTAGCTAACTTTTGTAATAAATTGCAGTAGTAAAAACTTTATTGATATATTTTACTAACTTTTCGTTCGACAGAACTGCAATGTTCCGAACTGTTTCCAAGCTGTTTTCGAGCAGGACTGTTTTTGACCAGGAATGAAATAACTCCGCGATCAACAGTGCATTAATATCCCCATAAACTACATATGCTATATAAAAATATATCTAACATTAACAAAATTTTAACCTTGTAAATATTATATTAAATAATAAATAATAACAGGCTTACATTAAATGAGAAAATTAAGATCATATAATCGATGTTACATATCAACAATTAAGTAATTAATTTTAATTTATTATCTACTATATTGTTATTTATTACTCGGAATTTATTTGTTATATGTGAGAGCAACCATGTTGGTACCTGAGTCAGCACTTACGTAATTTAATAGAAACATAAATATTGCAAAACATTTTTCGGTTATATATAAATGTATCAACAAGTTATACGACATATTACAGACTACCGACAAATTTATTTGGTTTATTAATTAATTTATTTTGTTTAGTTATTCTCAAATTTATTTAAAATATTAGGTGTTGGAATTAATTCGTAGCGTTTTACAAGTGATGGGAAGTACTTTCATTAATGTATTTTTTAATGCTCATGTGAAATAAATAACATTCTTTCATTAAAAAACGCTACGAATTAATTCCAACACCTAATATTATAAATATTTATATTACTGTAATACTTTAAACACAATGTGTTATTATAATTTGCTTTTATAACTTGTTCTTTTATCAATATTTTATCTTTTTATTTCATATTATCCAATTACGTTTTTGCACTATTTTTTGATCTTATAGTATATTGTGTGACACCATTTTTCTTGCTTGGTCAATCCCCAATCTAACTTATTGTCTCCGTAGGGTTCGACAACATCACAATACATTTGCAGGGTTTCGCAGAAGCCTCTACAAATACTAAAAATGACAGTCTACCTGCAACTGCGATTCAATAAAGACGTAATCATTGTCAGTGCCGATTATCGTATAGGGAAAAGCGTTGGAAATCGGGCGAAAAATGATTGTTATCCAAGGCACGATCATTTTATATATATTGATTCCGTTGTGTAAAATACGGTCCAATTTTTTCGCGAAGATACGTGTCGTTTTTTGTTAAAACGTTTCGAAATTATCATTTTCAAGAATGTTCCACGTAAAGGAGCGCAAATAGAAGAAGCGACATTCTATTTTGAACTTCGTGTCGCTTCAGAGAATGTTTCATAAGGATTCAAAGCTCTTCTGCTTATGCTGTGTAATCTTCAATTAACGTCTAAATAATTCTCCATCTAATTTCGAACACCACTATCGATAATAAATTTGCCGAATATTAGAAGGAAATTACTACGAAAAAATTTAATTTGTCACAAATTAAGTGAGGCTAAAATAAAAAAAATACAGAGATTCTTACAGAGATAATATTAGAATATTAGACAAAATAATGTTAGATAAGGTTCTTTAAACGCAACCAATTTTAATTGCCATTTAACTATTAAATGATAAAAACAACATATTTAATGCTATACTTTTTTAAACATGCAGATTTTTTAAAAAATATTATCTAACAATGCTACACGAAAAGAATGGCTTTATTGAAAAATTTAAAAATTTAAGTAAATACAAATTTGAAAATAATTTTGATCATCGAAATAATTATGAAGGAAATTCAAGTATAATAAGCAAAAAGTTTTAATGTTTTAGTAACCCGCTTCAATGCCTTACATAATTATTCTACAATAATAGTTTAGTAAAATTACTTTCAGATCTAGCTAAATTTTTATATACGTCAAAAAAATTGTACTTTCTGCGCGTCTACTTTTTAAGATTTAAGTGGAACGTAAAGCGGTATCCAAAGAGAGAACATTAGTTGAAATTTCAATTTTACTGCCACTTAAACGCAACTTAAAACAGTGGAATCTTCAAGCGTATATCATGGAAAAATATTAATAAAAATATAGAGAAAGAGCACAAAATCATGTAAATTCGTGAAAATGTTTAAAAAGATAATAATATAAATTTTTCTAATAAAATTCAAATACAATATATTAAAATAATTTTCACAGTTTATTAATCATTAAAGCTCAATAGATTTTTCATTATTCTGATTCGCGCGCGAACAATAAAGCGACATCGTATAAGCTTCGCTTCTCTAAAATTGCTAGTATTCCTTCTGCTCATCGTAACCTCGAGGGCGTACACGCTTCAAGAGTTGATTTCAACTGATTCGACCCCAAGCAGTAACAATTGCTCGACCACCGACAGCTTTCTCATTCTTCGTTCTCCAAACGAGGCACGAGAGAGCAAGATGGACACGATGGCAGCGGATGTGCTTGTGGACAGTACGACGAACAACTCGAACGTGTCGCATCCGAGAACGTTGACCTTACCCAAAGACTGGGATGAGAAGCCAAGACTAAAGTTTCCGAAATTCACAACGGAGGAGCGTTACAAGATGATGAGTTTACATCTCAATAAGGGATGGTTCGCTTTCGATTTTCTCAGAGGCTTCTTGTTCTTCGTACAACCTTACGACATACCGACCGGTAAGATTTAATGGCAATCATAAATGGTTTTTGCGAAATCTCTTTTAGTAAGCTCGTAAACTGTTAAAATACATGTGTTTCGATAAATGCGTTTCGATAAAATCTATTTTCAACATTTTATGAGGCGCCAAGTCATATCAATAATTCATACGCAAGATGTTTCAATTGGAAAAAAGGGAGCGACATTTCACATGTATAAAATGCTTATATAAAACGTGTAAAATGCTACAAAATACGATGCATTTAAACGTCTGTTCATTTAAATGTCTCTTCGTTCAAATGCCTGAACGTTCATAACTCTCAATTCTATGATTGATTAAGTTTTATAGATTACTGCAATCGCAGTAAAAGAAGTTTTTTACTTATATATATGGAGCACGACATTTATATGAAAAGAGATCGATAATTATTGGTATATGTATATATGATCGTGTAAAAGAAGCAGAGTTTCTTTTATTTTTTAAATATTACAACATATATTATAAATATAATATTATAATATATTAAATATTACATATATATTATCAATATGAGAATTTGTTCTTAGCGTTTTTATCTAACTATTACTTTATCTATCACTCAATAGCTCACTATTCAGCAAGTAATTTAAGTTTAATAGATTCCTTGATTACTTTCATACTATTACCGCCTTTCTTCCAATTAGCGATGCATAGAGATCATAATTTATTTTGCTCGTTACAGATCTACTCGTGGACGCCGTAGAAAATCGCATAAGCACCAGTAAATTGATTTCAGAGGTAAGGAAATCACGCTGAGAAATCAGAAATATTTAACTTCCGGTGAATAACGAAGTGGATCATTAAAGAAAGTGCAAGTCTTTATTAGATCCTTGCAACGAAATCCCCGATATTTCCGAGAGCTTTTCTGCGTACTGCAAAGAGAATATCCTATGACGTGCGACGTATACGATACATAATTTTCGCGATCTAACGTCACATAAATACTACTGTTAAGTTTCTCAAACGCATTGTCCTAATCTTACTTTTACAGTCTATGCACGTGGAAGCAGCTTTTCTGGTCTTAGTAGGCATGTGCTGCGTATTGGCCTGCATAATACCTGGCGTGGAACTTTGGTTCGCCTGTCGTCCAATCAGAGAGGATTACAAACCTTCTCAGCATCCGAGTGTTCTCGCATTTCTCCTCACCATTCTCGTCTTTATACTCGGGTAGGATCTATGACGATTCTCTGTTCTTAGACGACGCTCCGAAAACTTATTACCTTCACTTCCAACCCTACTCGTGTTCCTTGATACTTCTGCCCTTGTTGATTACACTTCGTGAGTACGTAATCGTCGCGATGCTGAAATTTCCATGACTATGAAAAGATTTTATTATTTTAAAATTGATACGAACGATTTTTTACTAGATATAAATCACAGTTTTTGTTTTATTTTTAATAATTTTTAGTAGTAAGATAGAAAATTGAAGTGTACATTTATAGGTACTAAATACATACACAGTATATAAGTATGTTAATTAAAATAAAAATTATATTATAATAATATAATTTTTTTATATACATTTACGTTTAAGTAGCTATTATGTAATATTAGAGCAATATGGGAGAGAGAATAAATAAAGTTAAGCGGAAAAGAGATAGGAAGTTTAAGTAGACAGCTATTCGTCTTACTATGACGTTGGAAAACCTTTTACCTAAAGCAAGCACTCACTACGTTATTCATAATCTTTGGTGCGTTGCTTCAGGTCTTGCATGGTGACAATGATAATATGCAACGAGGTGGTGGCGGTCGGGATCGAGAAGCTCCCTATGACAGTAGAGACGGCGTTACAGGATTTAAAGGACTACCACGCGGATACCACATCACAGCTGCGAAAGTGCCTCACGAGAAGTTTGGACGTGACTAGTGAAGCTATCCTCGCGGATCTGGACAGTGAGTGACATTTTCTTTTTAATCAATATTAAGACACTGAATGCGGAAAGTTCCTTCAGGCAAAAAGATCGTATTATCATATATATATATATATATACTACATTTTATCGTGTTCAATGAAGACAACATGCACTGACGCCTGAGGCGCTTACCGAATGCTTTCTTTCTGTTGGCGTGTGTTACACGTACGTAACCCAGTTACTATAATTGCATTCGTCTTAAATGCTGGTTCTTCTAGACTTTCTACCTTCGCTCGTTATGATCGACGTGTGAGAAATATAGCGCAAACAAACAAAAAATAAGAAAGACACGTTAAAATTGGAAACCATATAATGTAAGATTTTTATTAAGCACTATACAAAGTGCTAAATATACAAAGTGTTTAAAAAATGAGATTAAAAAGTAGATATTTTTATAAAATATTTATGCATTTTAATATAATATATTTAATACTTTTGCGCTTGTGTAAAAAAATTCTTTTTTTCTACCAAGAGAGAGAGAAAAGGAGTTTCTATTATTAAGGAGCTTTTACCAAATCATTATAATAAAGCTTTAAAAGATGTAAATAGTAAACCTTTATTATTCTTTTTCTATCATTTCACGGAACGTTTCGACCACACTAAGTCCTCATCAGCTATGTTTATGAATGAAATAAAAATCCTTAACAATAATTTATATGAACATATTAAAAACTTAGAAACTTAGAAATTAATTTTGGTAACATTATAAAAAATATATATTAATCAAATCATCTCATTCACGATCACAATATGTGTTACAAACTCAAAGAAAAAGAATAAAGGTTTACTGTTTACATCTTTTAAAACTCGTTTATTGTAATGACCTGATAGAAGCTCCTTATATTATTGTTTGAAATTTATTTTTTACGAGCGGATTATCTAATATATTTTTTATTGTAATTATTTATTTTTATTATTATACTAATAGTGATCGAAAGTACAATTCGCAACCGATTAACTAATATCCGGAGGAAATACGGAAAGCGGAGAACCGCTTGTGGTTCGATTGCTTGACTACTTTGATGGAACATAGTATTCGATTGTGACTCTCCGCTTTTGATTCTTGAACAAAACCGCAAATTAGTTAATTCCACCGCAACATCCAATTATAGATTCGCATTTTAACATTATAGTCACTTGCACAATTTAATCAATTTTCACGTGCGTAAACTTGACCATAAATGTGATCGGAAAGTATATTTAATATAATTTAACAATTTAATAATGCAATGAATGTTTGAGCCTGCTTGATCCGTCAATATAAAAGAGACGTCAATATAAAATTAATATTTAAACATAATGAATTTTACTATAATTTTAATAAGAATTTTAAAACTAAATTTTAATACCTTCATTAAAAATTATTAAGTAATTATATTAAAAATTAAATAATATTTTCTAAATTTTTTGGAATGAAATCTCATTCTAAAAGAGTTAAAATATTGTCACTATTTAAAAAAAGTGAAAAATTTACACTCTTGAATAGGAGTGGCAGATTTTCATTCTTTTTTTTTTTGGAGTAAGATTTCACACTTTTGGAGTAGAATTTATTTCAAAAAAAAGTGAGATGCCTTTCCTTTGAAGGGATGAATCTCATTCTAAAAAAAAGATTGAAAATATCTTATAATCTTATTCAAGAGTGCAAATTTTTCACTCTTTTTCAATAGTGATAATATTTTAATTCTTTTAGAGTGAGATTTAACTCAGAGAGAGAGAGAGAGAGAGAGAGAGAGAGAGAGAGAGAGAGAGAGAGAGTAGCATAAAATTTTTAAAACATGGATCACGCAGCAGTATAAGAATAATGAGGAACAATATCATTTTTTTTATTTATGGTCTATGAATTACAACAAAAGATTCAAATGTGAAATTATATTAACATTTTCAAAAGCTTTTATTCAATTTGATTATTCATTTTTATACATGATATCAGAGTAGTCAGTGACACAAGGTAATTTCTAGTCATATGCCGTATCAGAAATATTTTTAGTTAAATGGTGTGTAACGCTTGTGAATTCTATACACTTTTTTTACATTTACGATATATCTATGTGTTGGACGCAATCACTGGCAGATTGGAACATTTTTAACCGCTCTTTCACAGGTTGTGTGGCTGTTTGCAATATTTTATGCTCTGTATTCATTTCACTTGCACGCATGATAAAATCATTTGTTAATGTATATCGATTTAAGTGTAATGATGTAGTTGATTTGACTTGCGCCCGTAGCGACAAGCGCGGGAGAAAAATTCGAAAGCGAAGGAAACATTTCATCTCGGTAATTAGAATAATTCTATCTTGAAAAGAGAGAATACCATTAGATACAAACTACAATTTTTTCGTACTTTTAGGATTGCATCGTTTCCATTTTACTTTATTTGAAAAACAAAATGCTTTAATTTCCATGTCTGACAGGAAGACTATAAATCTTTTGCACGTTTATTTATGAAATGCATAAATGCGACGATGGGGTATCTTTTATTTACAAACGGTGAGTTATATATCGAATAATACTTTGTTATTGCCTGTGATATGGAATAGAATATAAGATACATTCGAATCATTAATTCATTACGCGCATCGTACTGAGCTTATTTACTTTAAAATAATGTAGAAGGAATTTCATTATAAATTTCTTTCCCGGGGATTTCATGATGAGATTTCGCTTCAGCAATTCTGATTATATGGGCCAAACGCATGAATTAGCCCGACGAGGTGTTGATGTCCGGCATATGTCGTCTAATGACATTTCTCACGACTAGAGAGGCGCATAGGTGTCTAATGAAAGCTATTGACAGTCTATAATCGTCGCGTAATGGGTCCATCGCTACTGACACGTTAACAACCTCTGGCAAATTGAGCTCGTTAGTGCAATGCCACGGGCATTATGCAAGTTGGCCAATATAAAGCCCGCATACACATCGCCAACCCGTCTCAATTTCAGATCACGTACCGTGCGCCAAGTGGAACGACAACGATACGGTTTATCGACAACGTGACTACGTCGTTTCTTTCGAAGTCCATATATTGAGAACATATATCATAAGACGAATCACACCCTTTGCCCCCCAACGATCGATACCACAAATTGAACTCAAGATTCCAGAGTATTGACTGGGTACAATCCGCAGCGTTTACACCGGATATCGATTTTCTGCCATCTGTCTTTGCCAGAAACTCCAATGTGAATCTCTTGTAAAAGGAATGGAAATATAATAGTTATCAGAGATTTTATGTTATCGTCAAAGACCTGTATTATCAAACCACCTGCGCTGGTTCAAAATTCCTATCAGATTGCGATAACCGACACGGATACAGGACGGATAAATTATTACTGCCACGCACCGACGTGACGGGATTTACAATGTCGCTCGCGTTTATATACTACATGGATGTCGTGTGTTCGTTAGCCCGAGGCGATCACAATCCATTTTTAACGTTTATCCCATCACTCTACTTTTTATATTTTCGTTCGATATTCTAATAATTTCACACGTTTGTCGAGTCTTTAAACTGTGATCAGCAGGAAATTTTTTGATAGAGCGAATAAATTACCAGGAGTGTCTGCGGAATATTAAATGGCTTATGCTTGCGACATGATCCGTCCTTTGTATATGCATGCGCAATATTTGTATGTTAATGAAACATCTGTTGAGACTAAAGATAAACGACGCATATTTTACTCGTGTTTTACAGATGTCGAGGAATTATTGGGCGAACCTGTGCAGGCCGAACTTTCTACCGAGACTGGACTTGACGTGGCATTGGATGCGCTCGTTGACCTGGGAAATGGTAAAAACTATAATAAAAATGTTTTTTTATAGAAAAAGATAGCAAGCTTTGATATAATGTCAAAATCGTATAACGTCAAGCGCAGTTTCTTTAGTTAACTCTCTAATTTCTAGATATAATTTTTGTAATTAAGAGAACACGAGTCTATTTTTAAAATCTTATATTTTTCTTTGAGTAAAAGATTGTTATATATAATTCATTATTTGATTTCTTGTCTAAAAATATAACTGTTTTATCGCTATTATACGTAGTAACATGCAATACGTTTAAAATGCATGTCATAAAAACATCATAAAGACATCATTTGGTACATACATATCTAAAAGATATCTAAAAGACATTATAAAGAGATCTTTTAAACAATGCTTGTCTGAATAATGGCTTTCCTATCTTATAAAAGTTAATTGCATAATAATTTTAAAAAGCTAGGAATGCATTTTTCATAAAATTTATCTAGTTTATTTCTAGTTTACAATAATTTATTGGATATACAGCGGTGGAAAATTATTAGGATTTCTTATTTTGCAGTTGAAAGTTTAAGTCTTATTACATAAATATATAAACAGATATTTTCTTAATTTATTACCAAATTCTATAATATAAGAAATTAGCGCCCTTTGTGATTCCGGCTGCTATATTCGGTACGGATGTCGCCGAGAATATTCTATACCAATATTTGTTAAAATGGCAAGGTGGCTGCGCTCTGAAATGTTTGCATATTTGTAACCGTAATATCTACACAACGTACTCATGTCCTACGTATAATATTCATACGTCAAATTATACGTTCTGTGTGGAAGAGCGACTGCGTCATTCATTCATTGCTTCACGAACTGCATGCGCGGTCATAATAAATTTGACGACTTCCGTGGTTTCATCGGATTCTGCAGTGCATCATGCAATCATTCATTCATTCATCGCACCATTTACTCATCACTCAAGATTACATGTTTTGATAGAATATAGTGGTGCATATTAAGTCACGTTCATTAAAATTTTATTAATTTGAAATAGATGACTTTTGTAGGAATGAAAGAGATGCCAATTTTAATCACTTTCAATTTAACGCATTTCTTTATACTAAGTTCGTTTGCGTTATGTTTGTGCATGTATATTTAATTCATATTGCATGTATGATATGATTCAGTTAGTCGAGTGTGTAATTAACACGTTTGTGTAACATATAAATGCAACATATACGTAAATGTAACATGCTACTTTTGGAACCGCCAATTTACTAAACGTTACGGATGATTCAAATTGTTTCTGGAAACGTTATTCGATCTTCAAATGAATTCGCCGCCGTTAAGTGACCTTCTCAGCCTGGAGTGTCACTTAGTCACGGTACTAAGTTACTAACAGTACACTAACTAAATTAGCAGGTACTACCGCAACTACGAGCCTCTTGCTCTTGCTATCTCCTTTCGAGCAACTCCTTGCCTAATCACTACACGTGTATCATACTTACACGCTATACTTAGTGCTTTGTACCGGGTGGTCTGAAATAAACTCTTAATACACGGTTTACAGGAACTGTTAATGAAAGCCGCGGGAGAGTAAACTGTTTTTCAGAATAAATTGAACGTGTTTTCTTCTGCAGAAGACTTATTTCAATCAACAGAGTATAGCTTATCCAAGATATTAAGAAGTACAAAAGTTATGTGACTCTAATACTTGTATAGTTGGATACCTGGAAATGTATATGAATCTTTATAAAGTAAAAGTTGAAGTAAATAATAGACTGCCGATATTAAGCCAACGTAAATAAGAAAAGCAAAGTCACACACACTCGTGCTAAAAAGTTTTAATTAGGCAAAATTTGAACTGTGTGCACAAGTAAAGTTTATACAGACTGCAGTTTGAACTGCATGATTATTATTAAATGTTATATTTATTTCCCCTATAAAAAGAACGATTTCACTGAAGTATATAAAAATTTAGCTGGATTCATGTTTGAAAATAATTTTGTTTACCATACTATAGTATACGTAACGTATACTATGATATTTTCCTAGTTTTATGTATGCAATACTTTTCAAGAATAGAGGCTCTGGCAACTTAACCGTCCCATAATAATTATCTTGATGATCTAACAAAATTATCTTCAGAGCTGAAACTACTGTGTTTAATTAAATTTTTAGATATACTAGCATTTTTTCAGTAAATGTATTACTAATTAATGCCGATATATTTATATAGTATAATACATATAGTTGATATGTCAACAATTTTTTATTACGATTTCTTTAACTTTTTTTCTTTACACAATATTGCAATGATATTTTATGATAAAATATCATTGCAATATTGAACAAAGAAGAAAAAACTGAAATGTGCTGATTTGTAGCACACGCCGTATACTTTGTCTAAAGATGTAACCACGAGGCTCGGCTCGAGGATTGCTTTCCTTGACAGTGTGCGTTCGTAGCGAATTAATTCAAGTAACGAAAACCTGTTATAGTGGCAAGTGCTCGGAGACGTGATATCGCTATCATGTATTTCTCATCAGTACAGACAAAGTCTAATACATAAATGGCAAATAGCGGCCTCTTATAAATTGCTTCGTTATACTGCACGTTATTACTTTCGGTTGTCGACTAATAGTTTGATAGCTTACTCAAGCACCCAGTATGTCGAAAGTTTGTCTTAAGATTATTAAGTCCATCGATCTGAGTTATTATCAGACGTAGACGAAGATAAATGTAGATAATTATTAAATTACGAAGAGAGATTTACATTAGCGGTCTAGAGTTGGTTTGCATCTTTCAGAATCATATCCAAAGTTTTCGTTAAGAAATAAATAAAATTCTGCAATCAATAAGTGTCAGTGCTAATGATACTCAATTCCATAATAAATACATGCAATCCAAGAGTTCAATTTTCAGTAATTTATAGTAAACTTAGATGACTTCTGCATTAATTTCTAAAGGTAGACTGAAGGTAAGAACAGTGAATATGAACAGTAATGGTATCGTATCGTATGTTTCAGCGACGCAAGAGTTATCTGCCAAAACCGAATCTTTGCTCAGGGAGGGTGAGAGAGCTCACGAACTCGGATTGGAATTGAGTAGGGAAACGAACAAGATACGACGGGACTTGGAAGGTGCGGTGAGAGCATGCTCGGGTCCAGATCGTTCTCTTTGTGCTGTCATTGACTCTTCGGGGATTCGCCTGGATCTACGGATAGAACGGGTAAATAAACTTTACGATTGACGTTCATTCAGTCTAATAGCGTTTCAAGGTTCGCTCAGGATAAACGATTCGATTCGTGGCAATATTTTCATTATAATATTCTATTTTATTTATGTGAATTAAATAATGAACATAGTTCAATAAGTATGGATGAATAAAATGCATTTGTAAACAATTAAAATTATAGTAGTTAATATTTACATAATCTAAGAGCTATATAACGATATTTATTTTCCATTATCTCTCAGAATTTTAATTAAAACTTCTCTTCTCTCCTTCTCCCTCTCTCTCTCTCTCTCTCTCTCTCTCTCTCTCTCACACTCTCTCTCTCTCTCTCTATTTTATTTGAAATTTATACATCACTAAATTAAATTTTTTAGATTTACTTCTATTCTAATATGTCTTATTTTTTTCTATGCTTATTTTATATCCCTCTACAATTTAATTATACTTTTAATTACTGTAATTGTATGAATTTTATAATCGCAATTTTAACATTTTATATTTTGGCACAATTTTTATATTTTATATTTTTTTATTTTATATTTTATATTTTAGTACAATTTTCTTATCCTTTATCAATTTGTAAATTAATAATATTAAATTAAGAAAATAATTGTTTAAATTGATTGTTTGCAGTACAATATGCAGCGAAAACTTTCGACATTTTTCTCTTTATTTTTTATTAATCACATGAAGCTTTATCGTATGTACACATAAGTAATACATTTCCAAATTCAAATGCACTTTTCTCTTATAGTCATTGAATGAATACAATTATGTTACATGGTAATAGCAATATTTTTCTCACCATTTCCATTTTTTTCAATTTATCGTTTATTCAATTTTTCCAAGATAGATATTTCCCTCAATAAATAAAATCCTATTAATAAAAAATGCTATAAAAAATACACAATTTTATTTGTTTTTTAAAATCATACTGCTTTTACACTGCTTTAAATAATTTCATGAAAGATATTAAACTAATTTAAGCAATTCACTCGCCGCTGACACAATATCGATCCATTCTTTACTCTTATATAAGTAACTCTATTCTTATATTGTTCGTACTGATAATTTCAGAATGACGAGTCAAATTTTAATAACAAATTAAATAAATTCAAATTTTAAACAGATCAACTTTTTATAGCAAGAGACATTAATAAAATTTTTATTTGTTTTTAGTTTAAAATATACGAGCTTCAAAATAAGAACTAGATCTACTCTCGTTTTGCTTATTTTGAGATATCCTCTATATTTCTTATCGCAGCTACTGAGGGACGATCGTATTTTGCGTTTACGAAGCACCAGTCGGGAAAATTTGACGGAAGCAGGACGTCAGGCTCGCGGAGAGTATCTCCACGTACAGCATCACATTGCCAGGACCACACTGGATGCTCGCAACCGTAGGTAGAATATTCACGGTTCCATTTTCCGAATTGATATTATATCGGAAAAGTTATGAGAACTGCATTCTCGATAGCAAGTTTTTTTTTCGATACAAACCAATTGCAGTCAAACATGCACTCGGAGAATTCACATATGTGGACTCTATGGAATTTAGTTGAGTGTGTAACTATTTGTCTGAGAAGAACTAGAATGTAGGAAGGAGAATGTAGGAAAAGGAGGAAAATGATATGCTATAGCGTCAGAAAAGTTTCCAACATTGATGCCATGTATTATGATACGTTATGGCACACATGACGCTACACAGAAATCGCGATGACACTTCAGCGTAGAAACTTCGTCGAAGAGCTCGCGCTCCCGAAGAAAGCTAAATTAGAGCTTTCATTGCCAGGTTCCTCTGGATGCTATGCGAGATGACGCGAATTAAGCTGGATAAATGGCTCACGGCGTTTCACTTGGCAAACTAACAAATGATACGAACAATTGCATGCTTTTCACGGCATAACTCGCTAATTTACGAATGCGAAGATATGTTGTACATACATTTCTTGTTCTCTTTATGTCTTTACGTATTATTTAATTAACTCTATATAAATTTTTCCATAATAGAAATTTGATTTACTGATATTTTATCTTAAGATTTTAAGTTTATAATGACTTATACATACTAATGACTTACACTTTATCACGAAATATAATAATAATAATAATAATAATAAAAACCACGAATTTTAATAATTTTATAATATTTAATAATTATATATAATAGATATAATTAAAATTTGAAAATTTATAATAATTACAGTTACAATACTAAAATGTCTATTTCCGATTATTTCTACGAACTTGTATGAATGCGTCTGCTTATTCGTGGAATAATTCCCACGTGCAAATTTAGGTGGCAATCGAAAAGGAAAGCAATCTGCAACTACAAATAATAGAAGGGAAAGATGAAGAAAAGAAACATGGAAGCGAACACTCACCGCGATTAAACTGTAGTAAATGTCGATAAATCTCGCTCTAGTTAGTTACTGTGTGGAATGCATATTTCAACTACCTTAAAGAATAAAGTCTTACGGAGCTTCGAAGAAAATAAGGATGAATTTTGATGGATTTTGTAACGCGGGAATTGTTTCCATCGTGCAGATGCACGGACAAACAG
This sequence comes from Acromyrmex echinatior, assembly GCF_024713525.1. Taxonomy (NCBI): domain Eukaryota; kingdom Metazoa; phylum Arthropoda; class Insecta; order Hymenoptera; family Formicidae; genus Acromyrmex; species Acromyrmex echinatior. Next base: position 20,783,597 of record NC_141852.1, read on the forward strand.
AAACGCATATACTTGTTTCAACATTTTATGGCAGACTTTCGGTACTTTAAACACTAATATCAATGCGTTTCGTATAACTTGAAAACTTTAGCAGAAAGAATAAGAACGAAGAAATACGACTTTGATAGAACAGAGTGTGAAAAATAAATTTCTCAATTGGAAGACACGATTATAAACGCTTAGAATGCTACATATATTTCGAAACAAACAATATCAAACTTTTGAAAGTTTTTTTGAACGTTGCATATTTCATAAACAATATTTCGACGCAAAGTCAATATCGAAGAGATGCAATAAAAAAGCAAAATTCTGAAAAAAAATTCTTTTGATACATTCATAACACACACGTTGTCTTTATCGAATGTTCTTTTCCTCCTTACTCTCCCTATCTATGCTATGAATTTTTGTCTATATGTAAGTATATTATACTAGGAACCGTGATATATTTAAGGCAGATTATAACTTTAAAAGAAAGTAAACAAACCAGACTAAAACCAGATCACGTTTTATCGTGAACGAAGTTGAGAAAACACAAACTTGTTAGTTCTATGGAAGTGCATTTTGATGTTCTAATAATTAAAATATTCGGAATCATCACATCGGATCGATGCAATTGAAAATAAGTTAATGCAAATACAACAATGGTATATTTATCCTTTTCTTATATCAACAAAATTTATTAGGTGTTGGAATTAATTCGTAGCGTTTTTTAATGAAAGAATGTTATTTATTTCACATGAGCATTAAAAAATACATTAATGAAAGTACTTCCCATCACTTGTAAAACGCTACGAATTAATTCCAACACCTAATATGTTTATGCATGATCCGTTTGTATATTACAAAGACTAGAATCCTTCGAATATTTTTCACCGTCTCTCAATCATTTTTAGAACACATAAAATTGTAGTTCTGCTTTCGTCAAGAGCTTTATAAAAAGTATCTTATTTCGAATTCAAAGCTTTAGTTTTCTAAAATGTTGACAGCTTCCAAGAAATATATTATATAAGATCCATATATTAATTCCTTGCTGTGTTGCATAAAACGCGCATAAATTTCCAGCGTGAAATATTTCGAATTCGTACAATGAATTATTTCTACAGAAGGATTATTTCAAGAATGATCTATAGTCATAATAGTTGTAATAAAAATAAAATTTAAATCATTGATTGAAGATATTCTACTTAAAATAATTTAGAAGATATTACAATTTTTTTGTATGTAGCACGCAATAATATAATCAATATTTAAAGATTTTAAATATTTACACTTATAATACATAATTTTTTTATAAATGTTATATGTCTCTTTTGATGATTTCGAATATATCGTTCCTTTATTTCAAAAATTACATAATTAATTAAAATACACATACTTAATTTTAAAAATTATAAGATTATTTTTCCGCAGAAAAAGTGAAAAATTTATTTTTCATTTAACTTGACAGAAAATAATTAATTAATAAAATAATAAAAAATATATTGGCAATGTAATCAAATGTCATTTTAATTATTTTTGTTTTATAAAACTCTTGTCTTAAAAAACTCTTTTTGAATGATGATGTTTTATTAACAATTTTTCATGAAATTAGTTCCCTTTCGATAATTGATAATTGATAATTGATGTAATATTTACTTAATTCATTCACAGTAATAATTCAAAAATTATTAATTTTTTAGTTGTATCACTTTTAAAGTAAGGAAGTGATAAGTTGCATTTTTATCGAACTGAGCTTAAGTAGAAACATTTTAGCCTAACAAAAAAAGCTTATATCAATTTATCATACATGAAATCATCTTGTTAAACGATCTCCTGCCTCCTATATTCTCTCCTGTTTTTTAGACTAAGTGCGGAACGTCGCGTTTCTCAATAACAGTTTTTGCACACTCTTCCTGTTCTTTTTCAACGTACTGTATAAACGATATTTCGTCACGGGCCGAAGGGAATTCGTGTCAGCATTTTTGCCTCAGAGTGCGATGAGCACGAGATCTTGCAGCGGAAAAGGGAGAGTCAGGAGACTTTATCCTTAATAGACAAACGAAATGTGGTAAATGCTTTGAGCAAACATCTTTGTGAACCCTGCGATCATGTTATACATCTTTCCCAAGACGCCCATATAAACTTTCGTGATAGGATTGGTGATTGATGCTAAGAGAATCACTCGTTGACAGCCTGTCGCGTTGGACAGTCACGGACCTATTTTACTGTTTTGTTAGATGACGGTATGTGTACCTACTTTGCAACGTAAATGAAATAAGCTTAACAAAAAATTTACAACTAAAAATTACATACATATTATAAACATATGTGTATATGTGCATTTAAAATATTGAAAATAAAAACATTTCATATAATTTTTAAACAAAATTTATAAGATAAAAAAAAGAAAAATTAAAATTAAATTAAAATACTTTAGAAAAATTTCCATAATGTAAATGATGCAAATGCATTTATAAAATTTATTTATTAATTGTGTTTATTTTTTTCTCTCAGATTCTACAATATATTCTTTCCTCTTTCTTTTTGATCATAATTAGTTTTCACTGACACGCAGCCGTCTGATGGCAATATTACAAATTATTATTTTTCCCAATTAAATATCTGCGATGAATTAAATGCTATAATTATATATATATATATATATATATATATATATATATATATACATATATATTGAATAAACGCGTATATTCAACAAATTTACATCAATAAATAGTCATCATTAAATAGTCAATAGAGTAATAACATACATATAAATGCATCATATAAAATCCATGTTATTGGATGATGAACATTGCTTTTTCGAATAATAAAGCATAAGGATGCCAAAGAAATTATTAATAAAGAAAATTGAGAAGATTCCCGAAGGAACGAGAGATGATGGATGCTACAGCACTGGAATGTCGATGAACCGAAGCGACGCGGACTTGTACTCCTGTCGACTTCTCTCAACTCGCCATCGACCAATAATGTTTGTCACCCTCCGCTATCCATCGACAGACAGATCCGATAGAGTGGTGACGGTCGGCATCTAATGCGAAATCCATATCACATTAATATTACTACGTGAAAAGAAAAGTTGCAAAAAATTTGTAAAGATTTCGTCCTCTTGCCGGGACGATAAAGTCGAACAAGTTCAACGTCTATCAATCGGAGGTTATTACCAAGCACTTTCTGCACGCGATGAAGACTCTGGATTATTACGAAGAAAGTTTGACACTGAAATAATGTATTCTATGTGTTAGTACAAGATAAACTTTCGAATGACTCGATGCAGAATTCTATATAGAAGTGACGTGTAGTAACTCGTATTTCTTTATAGAAAGAGCAAGATATTACTATTGTGTTAATAATATTATCAGTCAGAGTGAAAATTATTACTTGAGAAACTTTGCCCTCGGAACAGTGAAATATTATGAAAATAATATAAAATTATCCTGAGAATCTTGTTATTTTACGCGGTAATTATATTAATTTCACAAATAACTTCGACAAATACCACGAATATGTCTAATTTGTCACTGAGATAAAATTGATGATATTTTATCTTTGATTAAAGGATTAATGATATTTTTAATATATTAAGAATTATATTATCAAAATTCAACGTATATATTAAGATATATCCCATACAGCACAGAACGTTGAAAGAATGTTGCTGAGATATTGCAATGTTCTATCTACAGTGAGAGCAAAAACTATTCGTATAAGAAAATTTGTTATAAAAAAAGTCTTATTTGTTGAAAAAAACATTAATTAGCAATTTTATACAATAAATACATTCTAACATAAACAAACGAGCTTTGCATGTATTCCTGATTTTAGAAGCTAAATTTCTTGTATGAATACTTTTTGAGCATTCATACAATTTTTAATTTTCGCTTATTTTTCAGATGATACATTTTGTATAATTAATATACATCTTTCTGGTATATATAATTTTAAGAAACGTACAGTCTATTTTAGTCTTTATGAATAAATTGTTAATTATCCAACAAGAAATGATCGTCGAATCGATGTCAAATTGATGTCATCGTGAAATCATCGTATTTATATTGATTCGACATCAATTCGATGACTCATTTTTCGCTGGATAATATTTACTTTTTAAAAATAAAGTTTTTTTAAAAAATATTTTCTCTATACGAATACTTTTTGCACTCACTGTATATTGATTCTTCTACATTGATTGTTAATGCTGCTGCACGTTGAAATAATATTGAATAAATTAAACCACAAATTGAATTTTTATTGATTTTCCACATTGATTATATTAATGTTGCTGCAACGTTGAAACGACATTGAATAAATTTATATATCAAAATTTATTTTATTTGATAAAAAATAAATATTAATAAAATATCATATAAATAGAAAATTGAAATCACTTAAATTGATCTTTTAACGAAACTTATTTTTAAATGACATATGTTTACATGGGAATCACCGCACATGCAGAATACTCGCGCGTGTGGTATTGTTTGTGTTTGACCAGTCCGATGTGCGACGTCGACTCATCTTTCTACATATCTATATGTCACACACAGTTATGCATCCACCTTCAATGTTCGTGGATCATCGAAGTGTTCCCGCACGATTGCAAAGATTCAATGCCTTGGATGGAGTACAAGATTGGATGAGTGACCGCTTAGGAAAATAAGAAAATTAATTCTTAAATGAAAGAGAAAGCGGTTTTTTTTTCAATTATGATTTTGTCGTGTGTGTTCCGAAATATAACGTTAATTAATAATATTTTTTTAATAATAAAACTGATATGCAATTAATATGCAGAAAATATTTTATTATTATCTTACAGACATTGCAATTCAACGGATATTAGACGTTTCTGCAACGTCTCTTCAACATTGAATCTACATTTCGCGATGTTGTTGCAATGTTCGCAATGTTGCAATTCAACATTTCTGAGATATTTATTCAATGTTAGTGTGCTGTATGGGTATATTTTTCAATATATTTTTCGTGAATATATCTTTTTTTCACAAAGACACTGATATACGTTCTTGTATATAGAAAAATTATGAAATATTTTATATTTTGAAAATTATAAAATATTTTATATTCCAAAATTTAATATTTTGTAGAGATTCGACGTGAGATTAATGCAGCACGTGCCAGGATTGTCGATCACACGCGCACTGTAGAGAACAGTTTTGAACTCTCAAAGCAGCTTATAGACTCTGTAAAGAACATCACGGATTACGTTGTACCGTATGTTATCGCTTTCGAACAAATCAGATGGATCATTGGAACAGGTACATACAATTTTTCAAGATTGCATTGAATATTTTTCTGTTTATATTTACCGCACTAATATTTGGAAAATGATTGTAGAGATTATATAAAGCATTTCCAAGTGAGTGACGCATATAAGAAAATAACTCAATCTGAAGTTACATACAGTATAATATGTTACATTTTTTACATACACAGATTTCTTTTACAACTCTTGAAGAAAATTTTCAATAATTTTGTTATCCTAAGCAAAAATAAGACGTATACATGTATTGCGTTTTAAATAAGATTTAGGATAATGCATTCAAATTATTTATGCAATTAAATACATATAAAAAATAAAAGTGTAATGGGAGGTTTACATACAATAAATAATTATTAAATAAAAAAACAGTAAAACATCAATATAATAAAACACAAAACATATGTATATTAGGCGTCATTTATAAGAATAAGTGGCTGACGCATGTTCTGATTACTTTTAATATGTGCAGCTACTGCTCTGTGTATTTTACCAATTCTTTCGTTACTGATTGGAGCTTTATGCTGTCGCTGCGGATCATCCGAAAATAAAGTGCGTCCAACTCTTTTGTGGTAAGCTTTATGTAACTCGTATAAATCATAGTAGAAGCAGAAAGTTCTGTTACATTTTCCATGGCATCTTTTATTGCGTTATATTAGGTAAGATTTTATGGCATTAAATACAATGGATAGAGTACGATATGATATAAAAATATGATAGGATTCATATTTGGTGCTGACGACACAACTTAAAATATATATATTCATAGAAATCCTATCGTTCTCAATCAACACTTTAGCAGTTCTCTATCAACTTTTTTTTGGCAGAGTTAGTATTTATAATTCTTTTTTCAAAATCATTTTAAATAATGTTTTAAGATACTAATACGACTCTATGATTAGTTTATGACATCTTAAGAATAACCAATCACAGTATCAACATAAAAATAAAGTTTATAAATACCAATCTTTAAGTTTAACGAAAGTGATGCCATGTTCTACAAAATTTATTGTAAAAAAAACACTTGTTAACTGAATTGTGTTGCCAGACCGAAAATTTAGTCGACGCGTAGTTTTAGAACTCTATATACAATATATATATATATATATATATATATATATATATAATTACTCTGAAATATTATTATTATGTTATTAATATGTATGTTGTTAATATATATAACTAATAAATATTACACTAAGTTTATAATGGACTGTAATATTGGTCAGAACAATTTTATTCACTTTGTACGTTTATTTTGTAAGCAATTATATTCACATTTTTCATTATATTATATCATTATTTCATTGTTTCGGTATCTTTTGTTTTAAAATTAAAGGCAACTTTATGACTCATTAATTATATAGCGTATTTGCACTATTAATCATGGGCGTCGACTAGAGTGTGATTCATATGGAGTATTCCACACTTGAAATTTTTCGATGTATGGAATTCCACATTTGGAAATCCAAAGAATGTATAAATTATTTTTTGACGAAATAATTTATTATTTAATATTTTATTGAATTTAAAAGTTAAAATTGAAAATAAAAGTTAATTAAACTATATATGTTGCAAAGTTGCGTGTTTACAACTTGATCGGCGATTGTCTCTTTCACGATTGTCGACTGGTATTTCACGAGTAATATTGATCGCATTATTACAATATATAAAACGGATTTTGATAGGAGCAAATTAAAACTACATCAAACGATGTTTTATAATATAGTGGAGGACAAGAAAATAGAGATTTGTAATTTAAAATTTTTGAAAAAAGATGTAGCCGTGAGAGAAATTATATCAGAATACACAAAAAATGATAAAACTTCTACTTACAATCCCGGCAACATCCTACACTGCGAAAAAATCTTTTTCGGCTCTTAGGAGATTAAAAACTTATCTACGTCCTACGGTACTTCCAATTTTGTTAAATAGTACGATTGTTTTGCATATTCATTCAGATGTTGTACAAAATCATAATTTAAAAATTATAATGGATGAATTTATAAGCAGAAACAAAATTCCAAATTTGGATATTCTACATGATTACATATATTATATATATATACTATATATGAAAAATATATGCAACAAATATATAGGTATATATATATAACAAAAATATATGTGCAACAGTTTTAATCACGAGACTCTTTTTTTTGTTATCCGTCCGCTCTTACCTCCCTTCACTAATTCGTTACTCCATACTTGGCACAAATCTGAGTCCCCTATTCCCCTGCTATTAATACGTAATATTTTTGATATAATGATTTTGCTTTTATATAATATTATAACATAAAAAATAATATGCAAAATAATGATAAAATAAGTTTCATATCTTTATTAAATAATAATTTTTAAATATTTTTATAAAATATATTTTATATATATTAGGTGTTGGAATTAATTCGTAGCGTTTTACAAGTGATGGGAAGTACTTTCATTAATGTATTTTTTAATGCTCATGTGAAATAAATAACATTCTTTCATTAAAAACGCTACGAATTAATTCCAACACCTAATATTTCTACATACATATATTATAATTCTATCAATTAATCTATTTAAAGAATAGTTACTTAACATATTTTTACTCTCAAATGAAAAATGTGAATTGTTGACAATATTATTTTATAGTTATTGTTTTAACACGTTTTTTTTCTTTTTAAATAACTATTTTTTACGAATCTTTAAATATGCAAGTCCATCGAGAATCTACAATAAAAAAGGGTTATAAAAATTACATCATTTTTTAAAAGTATTACAAGCTATTCAATGTGCTACCTAATGTATTTCTATTTAATATTTATTTAATTTCTACTTACTCTTTTCAGAAAATTGTGGTTAAATCCATATTTATTATTTCCAAATATTAATAAACCAGAAAATTGTCAATAATATACAATATGTTGTTCAAATCATTCCACATGATCGTTTATGTAAAAAGAGAAATATTGCAATATAAATAAATATTTATATTATGATAAATTATCATTTGCTAAGTTCTCTGATAATAGAGAATTTGATTTAATCATTTTAATGGATATTGTTTAGATCTAATAAGACAGATCGTCAGATTGATTGTGCCGATCGGATTTCAGTGGTGTAGCTACAAGCTGTTTCGTCTCGATTACACTATGGGCAGTGTTCATCATCGCTTTGGGTATCGCTAGTCATACAGAAATGTTGATATGTCGACCGCTATACGATCCTAACTATCATACTATGGAAGTTGTGTTGGAAACTCGAATGTTTTTAGGAAGAAGGCTCGCATTACCTCTCAAGGATCTCTTTGAGTAAGTTTTTAATTAATCTAATAAAGCTTCATGATATTCGATCTTAAATTATTGTAGAAACTGCAAATTATAAAGTGGATACTGTTACAAGAATTATCGATTAAAAAACATTTTTTAGATCCATGTCAATCATATTTCTAATGAGAATACATTTTTTATGATTATTTAGGAAAATAATGTTTTAGGAATTTTAACGAAAATACCGTATCGTTGAGTTTAATAACATTTATTTTTATGTAGTTTAACTGTACACTGCAGTGTAAATTACACTTATATTTTTTATTACATCCCCTCAGGTTATAACATGTAGACACAACGATTTACAATGCGTATTTTCAGTACCAATGTTTATTTGCAGAAAATGTCGAAACAACGAGGCAGCTTATCCCGCCTTGGGGTTGGAAAACGCGATGAAACTGGAATATTTGACTGCACATTGGGCATGGCCAGGCCTGTCTAGAGCAATTTCAAGTATTAAAGTTGATTTAAAGGGTCTACAAATATTAACGCCAAATTTACGACAATGTCTTCAGGATCTCTTATACGCCTGTGGTTTGAATCTCACCGCGCATAGAATTATGGTACTTATCACAATTTATTTATAAACGTTTATTTGTTACTCTTGTTAAATATACTTCAACTTTTTATTTTTATATTCTTCAAAATGAAAGCAAAGATTTTGTATTTTATTTATGATAAAAACGAAGATTTTTAGACTTTAACAACTTGATTAAAGTCTTCAGATTACTTTGGCTTTGAAGAATTTTTTCGAAAGAAAAATCTACTGGCATTAAAGGAAAGTAACAAATTGCGCAGCTGCATCACTACGTAGTGCTAGACGGGTACTTTGATAAACGACACAGATTTCACAACGAGTTGTTTCCATGATTATGGTGTAAACTACTAATTAAAGTCTATTTAGCTGTGCATAACTACGTCAATTTATTAAGTGTAATAACATACACATATATACATTTATTTTAATATTCTATAATCTCTATATGGAAAATTATTCATGTAATTAACATGCTTTTCCATTTTTTACAATAATATTTTAAGTAGCGAAATTTTGTAAAAAAGATTAAAAGAAAAGTTGATAATATGATAATGTAGACTCCATGTACAATTTTATAATATTATAATTAATATCTTTTTTTTCCAAAAAGTTTTTAATTTGTTTTTAGAGATAGATATCAAAACAATTACTGTTACAACTAACACGATCTTTTGGTTAACAATTAATATTTATCTAAAACAAAGTATATTAAAGTTTTTTTTAATATGATTTTAATATTAACATGATTTAGTTCATAAATAATGAGTCAATTTAATACCAAGTTTAATATGATTAAATTTGTAAGTAACAAGTTTATATTCTAAATTAATTTTTAAATTGCTATATTCTTCTATTTGGAGGAGATAAATAAATTAGAATAACTGTATTTTCGCGATGTAATTAAATGTAAATTTGTCAGTGTTTTTGTATTGTATTGGGTTGCCTAAGTAATGTGAGTTCCGAGTTTTTAATGAGAAATGTTGCAATTATTTTTCGTAAAAAAATTTTAGTGATTATTATTTTATTAAAAAGTTCCTGGAGGACTTTTGCAAAGTGAGGGAGAAGTGCTCGTAATAAACATTTACGAGGATTAACGCAAAAAGTATTAGGAGAATATATTCACGAAAAGAAACTTTTGAACTTGATAATATCTCAATACGTTAATTAAGGAAGTTCTATAAATTCAGGCTGTTTAAACTTTAGGAAATAAAAAAACATAAAAAAATCAAATTTTATAAAAATATGGGAAAGGAAAACACTTCATTATCACATTCAAATAGTCACATCATAATATCGTTTTTCATTTAAACATTTTTTTCCTTTTTGTAAATTGTCTTAATCATTTCAAATGTATTTTATATTATTTTATATTAAACTTAGAATAATTATTATTTATTATCGTTAACTTGAATAAAATTGAAAAATAAAATTAAATACAAAAAAAGAATTGTACGAAATGAAGATCCACTTTATCATCTTTTCTTCTATACTTTCCAGGAAATCATTTTTTTTATTTTCCAATTATCATAACTGCTATTTTCTATCCGTTCACAGATCCAAGGTCCGATTCTGAGTAAAGATATAAGTACATTGTCTGATCAACTGGACAATGTATCCCGTCAGCTACAGGATCGAAGTATTGCCAGGGAACTGCAAAGCATTGGAATAACAATGAGGGATCTGACATTGCGACAGGTGAAACCGCTAATGAGGTTACAGGATGATCTGGTCTATCGTCTTGCAGTTCTAGAATTGCAGGTGCAACCTCTTTGGCGTCAAGTTAATCAATCGATTTCGCATCTAAGGACGATACAATATTACATAGATCATCAGGGAGAGAAGATTGCTCAATCGGTGAATGATATTCAAAAGTTCTTCTTCGCAAATTATTTTAAAAAATACATATATTCTATTCATGAGGATTATTCAGAAAGCATAAATATTAAAATTTATCGTTCAATAATCGTATGTGCAGAAAACAAAGTCGTATGTGGACCGACTATCGAATTATCTAGATCAATGGCGGACTCACGTATTCTCTGAGATGGATAGGGAAATATCCAAATGTCGACCTTTATGGGACGTTCTAGAAGGATTAAGATATTTGCTATGTGCTCACATTTTAAGCCCTCTTGTATGTATAATTTAGAATGTATGATTAAATATATCAGTTAAATATTGAATAATTTCATTATAAGTGAGAAAAACAAGAAAAAACACAAATATTCAATGTGTAATAGCAGAAATAACTGAAAACAATTAAAATTTCATTTTTAATGAAATGTCTTATATAATCTATACTTTTAGGATGGTTTCTGGTTTGCCACGTTGATAGGCGCAATTGTTATGATAATTAGCACACCAACAGCTCATATTTTGTCATTAGTATACAAAAAATCGTCCAGTTTTGTAGAAGATGCTACTCTATTGTCAACAAGAGCGTTAGTATTCTCAATTAATTGACAATCTAAAAGAAAAAAAACATATGATCAAAATGATCAAAAAATAAAAATATATCTTTTTTTTTTTCAGAGAAAGTCTCAATACGGATGACGACAGAACGTGGCAGATGCCAGAGTAAGTAAGATTAATGTACTTTCTTACTTTATATTTGGATAATTACAATATAATATTAAAAGCGTGTATAAAATCATGTTTCATTAAAATTATGTTTGTAAACTTTTGTTTATAATTGCAATTATATTTTATAGTCCACCGCCGCCGCCACAAAGCAATTGGTAACAGACGAAGGCGAAGGACGATGACCTCGCGTTGCAGGTAGACTCAGAAAGAAACTAATATAGCATTAGGATTTAATATTAGCAAAAATATTGATGAAGCTTAAAGTATAAATCGTACAAAATAAGTTTTACTTGTGTCTAACTCATTGCAAGCAAATTTCTAAAAGCCAACTCATATATTTTTATGAAGTCTACTCGGTCTTAGAATTGTATCATTTGTGCGAAGATTTCTTCATGCGTTTGTTTGTTAAAAAATAAACTTCTCAAACATATTAGTTAACTTATTTTTCTTTTTGCATCATATTTGTGAACACAGCAGTTACACGACAGATTGTCTCACAAGATAAAAGCACATTCACAACATGGACACGAATGAAGAAGTGCTTGCTTCACCTATGGAATTGTTAGCAATACAATAATACATCCCCATATGTTCCTCATCTAGCCGAGCCAATTGCATCCAAGATGTTCGCATGAGTGGTTCTGGACCATCGCTTGTATGTATGGTCGCCTGATGCTCCTCTCCTATAAATAAAACTACAGATTATATTAAATTCTATAATATGTTATGTTTGTATAATTATACACAGCAACTAAAATAAGTCTCAAGCAAATTTAATCCGCCGACAACATGAAATTTTAACTTTTCTACACTAAAAAAAAGATTAGCTGCTGTGTACAGCAAATTAGATAGTAAAATATGGCACAGCATTTTTAATTGATTGCAGCAGCCAATTTTTTTTGGCTGTGTTAGCTTATCGGAATCCTATACTGACATTGCGAATAGACTAACGCAATCAAAAATTGGCTGCTACAGCCAATTAAAAATGCTATGCCATATTTTATCATCTAATTTGTTGCAGCAGCCAATCTTTTTTTTCAGTGTGTCAGCAATAGAAGTCTTTGAGAAACAGAACAATTTTTTTATTGCTCCGGATTATATGAAAATGTAAAAAGATTTTAATATTCTTGTCAAAGCTTTAACAACGAGTTTTTACCATCATAGAAGTCGGATTTTATTTCACTTACCTTTTACAGATTTAAATTTATCTACCTCTACAATTCACGATTAAAAGATCGATAGTGCCTTTAAAGACCTCATATTGCCGACGGAGATTTAAATGTTATTGAATACTACTATATCACACGGATGATTTTTAAATTTATAATTTTTAATTTTATTCGTTCGACATTATATCCACAGATATTATATTTAGAACAATTTAATTAATTAATTTTATTTTATTTCAGTTGATGTATCGTAAATATTTTGTGAAATATTTTATTGTAACATTAATATTGTATATTGCATTACCCGGCAATTTCAATACTCTTCTCCCGTCAGCTGAATGAAATTCCCAAAAGATATCCGGCACTGGGAAGCCCTTTGCCTCACAATTAAGTGCGACGCGTTGACCAAAAGGTGAGACAACATCTTCCAAAGTTGTCAGAATCCAAGGTCTACTTTCACAAGGACCGAGATGCTGTAATCTCAAGGAAGATGAGTTTCTGAGTTTCATCGCCTCTTCGTGCAACGCACATGGCGTCGAGTAAGTCTCATTATTGCTACCGCAGGCTGGGCTCTGTTCCATACAGACGCAAGCTGCTTCCGGTGCATCCTATATAGAAATTAAATTTATTTGTTTCTATTAATTTTACGTATGTTTTTCCTATAATGTAAGATGTTGCTACTGTTATTTTCTTATTACTACTATTTTTTTTTCACTTTGCAAACAGAATGACTATCATTTGATATTCAGAGACAAAACAATTGTCTCACATTTTACTATGGAGAAGTTAAATCGTTTAAAGTTGGTAATGTGCTACTTTGTGCGCCACATGTCTTCGCTATATCCTGAGAATTTCAATGATACAAACATAACACGCGAATTGTCTTCATAGATAGTTCGCTCAACCAGGAGAATAATTAATGTCTGTTTAAACAGTTTAAAGTATAAGTTTAATGCAATTAAATGGTTGATGTAAACAATTAGTATTCGTATACAGTCAACCGAAATGAGCTTTGAGAGATCTATGGCTATTAATATGGCTCCTACCCCTTAAGACTATATAGCGAAAAGTATTCTTATCCAGCCCGTGTCTATCATAAACGGTCTGCCTGATTGTTTGATTGCATGACGTGTGTGAGCATATATTCTCACAATGCGATCACGGCCCACGGTGCACGATAAGACGAAATTAGATGCGAAAAGGCCAGCGGAGCGGGTCAGCGACCGTAAGTCGTCGGTGACTGCAATCTTGAAGCTTAGATCTGACTGACAGCATAGCACAGTGGATGGATGATATACGTGAGACTGCGTTAGATATCGTTTGCGCAATGACTCGTGATTCCCATTTTTATATCAAACTAACCCAGAAAGCGGGATATTTTATTACCGCGCTCATTGAGAGCGAGTGATCTAGAACGTGGTCTTCTTAGGTCTTAATTGAGAAAGTGAATTTATCACTTACAGAAGTGATAAATATTCCATGTGACTCGTGCTCTTAGCTTTGCGCGAATTCAACGAATGCTCTTGAAAATAATCTACTCTTTAAAGAAATCTAGTACATAGCAATAGCGTGTAAATTATTTTATATTCATATTATAAAATTTATTGAAAATAGAGACACTAATAAATAGTATGTCTAATAAAACAATTGTTGTGATGTCTTTGTCTTTAAATTGACTTTCGGACTATCTATATATACAATTATGTTAAATCGGCGATAATATCATGTAAGTTGTTAGACAGCCATTACGAGACTATGTGAAATCAGACGAGATCGAACGAGAGCCAATTATTACACCTGAAAAAGTACACGATCCAAACATGTGATCTATCAATTGTCGAGCATGTGACAACATAGGTGTGTACCGAGTCCTTTTCGAAAATAGAATAACTCAATCAGTAACACAAACAGTTATGTTCGAATGTAGTGGAACAAGCGAATAAACTCTAGAAATTTGCTTACACAACTAAATTGAAAATTTTTCAGAGATACAAGGCGACATACACATTCTCTGCGATATTGAGAAAACCGATTTTGTAAGATATTAAACTTTGTTTCTCGCTAGATATTAAAGTAAAATTAATCGTGCATTTAAAGATCTCATTTAGCGCTTGTAAAAACAAACTGCATTTTTGTACCTTTTCTTGTAAATCGGAGCGTAACTCGCATAGATAATTTCTTGCGCAGTATCCATCATTACGGCTTTTTGGAGATAAAAGTGGAATGCTCGCGTTCCAACATGGTTCATCGAGGAGACGAGCGCACAAACCAGTTTCCGGACAACATCCACAAGGATCAGGAACCGAGCCCAACAAGCATTTTCCAGGATTCTCTGGACATCTATTTATGTACAATGAATGAAAAAAGATTTTAATATTGATTTTAATATTGATTATGGCAGCTTATCGAATTTTTATTTTTATTTTTCTAATTTATAAATATAGTTATGATTAGAAAAAAAAGCAGTATTTTTTAGAGTATTTCTTAGAGTATTTGTATTTCGAGAAAAGTACTATTTTTTGTCTTAAATTATAACTCCTTACAATACAAATTAAGAAAAAAATACATAGAAAAATGGAAACTCTAATATTTTTAATATCCTCTAATATTCTTTTGCTGAATAATTTTTTCTTCAAGCTTCTTTGCGGTCATTTTATATTATGCTACAATCATTGATTATATTCAACTTTAATTACGACCGCGTGTACCTGTAATATCCGCACTCAATGCAACCCTCTGGTTGCGCTTTCTCAGTGACACTCTTATTTTCGATGGTTCCAGCGACAGCGGGAGTACCTCGTCGGAATGTGGCACAGAACACCAACACCGCCAAAAACGTGAACGGAAACGCTCTCCGGCACGTCATTTCGCCGACTGATAGAAAGCGCGAACGTCATTCGCCATGTCACTCCCGATGTGATGGGGGAGGCTAAACTATTATGTACCACATATATTAAAAAAAGTCCCGCAAAGTAATCGTTATATACAATACATTCTCGTCATTTAATAAGAATTATACGTATTTTATAGATTTAAATCGCAGAAAAAATATTATACAATAAAATAAAAAAATTAATATTCTCTTCTTCGTGGTTTGGTACGTTGATAAATCATTTATTTATCGTTATACATTGTTTTACATTTTACGAGTATTTTTATTGTGCCATGAACTTTATATTTGATAACAATGCGTAGCTTATAGGCTATTGATCAAATTTATATTTCATGCTAACTTTGATTGCAAATTTTCAGTATAAGTGTCCGCTTACATATCTACTTATGCATTTTGATGAAAATTAAAATTTTTATTTATTATTAGAGAAAATTAAATTTTTTTATTTTTCATTTCGTCTCGTTTAATCGCACGTACAAGGATACATTGTGTAATTATAAGCTCAGATATTTCCAGCAGACTCTCTTGCGTAATAAGTAACGACGATAAAAGGTTGAACCGGAGGACCAGATAACAGCTATAAGAATCAGCAGCACGAAGGATATTAATGCCAACGGGCTCGGAATAAGAGTCGAATAGCCGATGCCACCAAGATTAGAAAACACATCACAGCATGCCTTCCTTTCGTTTTTCTTTTCGTATGCTATCGATGTTTCCTCCGACGTACAGCTGACACCTACTGGATGCACCACATCACGTGACACATTGGTCCTTTGGTTACAACATAAGGTACAGTAAATATCAGTCTCTCACGCATTGCACATAATTAAAGTAACAAAACAGATTTCCTAAGTTTCTCAAAATTTTTGAACACAAATTTTTTTATATAAATTTATTTTTTGTGGATTTAAAATGAATACGTTTTTTGAAATCGATGAAATTAAGAAGACTTGTAATTTTATAGTGATATTTAATCCCATTTTTTTTTATGAATCACATAAGTAAATTTGTGTAAAATATAAAATATTAGACATTAGATATATTCGCATAAAGCATTAAAATCATTTTTAACGTATTTTTGTAAAATATCATTTTGAACAAGAAATTTATTTTTAAATTTAAAGAAAGAGAGCTACTGATATTAAAATACTAATTCGATTTTTGAAAATGTTTAGATTTTTTAAAAATATTCTCTCTTTTCTTTCTTAAACGTATTAATAATTAATTTTCTGTATTAATAGCAGAAATATCTTACAGATAAATATTCCCTCGGAATTTTATTCACATTCCTATTGTTCCTATCGCTAGTCATTTTAAAATATAACAGAAGCGAGCAGTCTTGATTTATAAAGTGATAAAACTGGCAACATTCCTATACGACTTAGGTAAAGAAGATTAAATCGTCGCGAATAGTAGAAGATCGCAATTTTAAAACGCATTCAATAGCATTACTCAATTTTCTCGTTGTAAGCTAGTATCTTCTTTCAAAGATCCACCATTCCTGCGTCGTCTGTCGATTCCATGTGTCGATGTGGTTGTCGGATTGCTTTTGCTTATTGAAGCATCCGCCAACAATCTGACACGCGCTCGCGGAACATTGCAAAAAGTAACTCTATGTTGTTGTCGAAACAGCGTTTTATTTGGAGTTGATAAATCTCTTACCCGATTAAATGATTTAATGCGACTCAATAATCTTGCCAAAACAGGATTCCTAGACACGTTTCCGCCAGCGGCCGGACATTCCTTGCGGAATACACAATCGGACTTTGTATCATTGTTGGATGGAATATGACATGGAGTACATGGAGTGTACCATGAATCCTTCGAAGATTTTTCAGTGGTACATGCTTCAAAAGCCTTTGTTGTATTTTCAAAAGCGATCTCATCCCTTTGCTCCGGCACATCACACGAGCCAGGATCGACAGACTTCGAAGGATTTGTGGTATCCGTTAAATTAATAAATGTTTTTGACGTTGAATTTTGTATAGATTCCTCGTCTAATATTAAATCGCGACTTTGATCAGCATATTTGGACTCATCCTCGGATCCAGCGCAATCCGTCACGCAATAACAATAGTTACTATCTTTTTTAACACATGTTTTTCGTGCCTTATCGTCATTTTGTTCATTACAGATGTTACTTTTCGAGTTTTTATCGCTAATGATCTCACGCCAAGACTGACCTGTACAGGGCGAAGAGAGTCGATCGTTACGCTCAGTGCAAAAGGTCAATTCTCTGCAAGGCATCGGAGGATGACAAGACGAAGTGATCGAAATTGGTCGGCAGGATGGACATGGTGAGTTAGGTTGGCAAGAATCCTTGGTTGAAATGGATCGTTGACACTTGAAAGATGTGCATGGATTGCAGGATGGTGGTAGACATCTTGGTTGACACGAGCAATGATACTTGGGGCAGGGTGGTAATCGAGGAGATGGACAGCAGAGACGCGCGTTGGGACATTTAATCATCACTTTTGGGAATCTTCGTTCGCTAGGTGGACAGGCGCATTCCGGGCTGGATGGACAATCGCAGGAACACTCGTGAGTAGCACGTGCGTCCACATGAATTGGTGGCGGGCAATTACAGCTGCGTGGCATCGGTTGGCACAGGCAGTAACTACTCGTATTAGACTGGCAACAATTGCGCTTTTTTAAGATGGATTTCAGGGCACAGGACTGACAATCGGATGTCCGATGTGACGAAGGATATCTGCATTGCGAAGAGCAGCAAGACGAAGCGATCGATGAGCAATCCACGTTAGGAGAATTATAGTGGGTCGATGAGTAGCTACAGCTTGGCGGTGAGCAACCACCGCCTGCTTCCCGTTTCAGAGGTTTGGGTGATGACGATTTATCTGCTGGTACCATTTCCGATTTGCTTGCTCCACCCGCTAAACGACGGCTCCCACAGCATTTCTGTCGAAGATAGAAGAATCTTAGACGACAGTTACAAAGCGAGGCACGACTTATCGCTCGAACCGCAGTTACCGGAATCATCGTCTTAAAATGCTGTTCGTTTGTAAAAATCGCAATGTAATCACGATGATATCTTTTCAAATTACGTAATGATAAATGTAATAGACATAATGACCATGCATATTAAAGTTACAGCAGCTGAGTTAAGGTTGCATTTTAATCGTTTAACATTTTAAACGTTCCAATTACTAAGCCATTAAAGTCTGTATACAAATTAGTTTGGCCAACTTTACGGATTTTACTGAATAATTAAGAAACTTTGAAACGTTCGCTACCTACTTCTAACTATACTATGCTAATTTACATAAATCGAGTACGCGAACCAACCGCGCCTGAATTAAATCCTTGCAGTCTTCCCATCAAATTTAATTAAAGTGTACACAGGATGTCAGAAACATATCCGCGCCTTGCATTGTTCACTCTGCATTTCTTAACCACTTCTAACCCTGCTATTCCATAAGTTGGTCATAATTATATAGTAACATAAATTTGAATTCACAAGACAAATGGATATGTTCTAATATTTTACTGAAATATAATTATATTGATGTTATTATTAATATTAGAATTAGTATTAGTATTACAGGTTAAAAAAATATATATGTTACAATATTAATATTATATATATATATATATATATATATATATATATATATAAAATACGTAAATTTAATATATGAGGGAATATGTTTAAGTAATATAAAATTATGTATACTAATATTTTATATATATATTTTTATTATTAATATTAGAATTTTTTAAGTAAAAATTAAGCAATCTTAAACTGAATGGCGAAATTAAGTAAATCTTAGTTGTTTTCTTCGCGCTAATATTTACTTCTATTTTTCATCACAGTAAAAACATGCAAAATTTACTACCTCAAAGGAATCTCAAGCGCATTTTAAAGGGTATCTCAACGAGGAATCCACCTTGGTGTGTACCTGACAGTCCGATGTAGTACCGGAACATGGAGCCGTTGGTGAAAGACACGGTCGGGATGAAGCGACAGTTCTGCTGCGAACAAAATGCAATACGGTGCAAAATAAGGAAATTCAATAATTCTTTCAATATCTTCTTCAAATCTTTGAAGGGAAATATTCTCTTAGCGTTCATATTCATTTGAGAATTCTTTCTATAAAAAAAAATAAAGAAGAAAGAAATAGCGACACTACAAATAGACAGTGCTTTCACGAAAACAGAGATAAGCACTAACTCCACTTTCCTGCAAACGGTCAATAAGTTTACTCTGAAACATTGCGATGTCGCACACGAGCAACATTTTTCTTACGCACCAAAAACAACCGGAAGCGAAAGCTACTAAATTTTACAATGTTCTTTAACTCTAGAAAGCTATTACTATTGAATAATACAATATACTGCTATAGATACGTAAATTTTACGTATAAACAAATTAAGTTTAATTAATGTAACATAACATTCTTTATACATTTTACATTTTTTATAATAAAATATTTGTAATTTAAATTTTTGTAAACACAAATAATCTAAAAAAATAATTAATAAAATGCCAATTTGAACCAATTGGTTATTAATGTGTATTTTATATCATTTATTCAAAGTGAATAGTAAAACTTAATAATTTGATGACCAAGATTAACTCGGATATCATCACCATAATTTTTTGTATTTTATACATTAATAGTTTATACTCATATGCGCTATCATGTAATTTATTATTAATAGTTTAAGTAAATTTTTTTGTACTGAAGAGGACCTTGACCTCGAAACGTACGTTTCACTATTCACTTTGAATAGATGGTATAAAATACACACTAATAACCAGTGTTAACTCAAATTGGCATTTTATTTATTATTTTTTAGATTTTTCTTTAAAGCCTTGATTATCTTGTTACAAATAATCTAATTATTAACTTAAAGGGAAAGAAAAAATAAGCACACTGTCAAATTCAATTTTAGAATACTATGCAATATATAGTTCAATATGCATGTATCTTTTTATAAAACTTAAATGAAATATAATATATAATAACGTAAAGTTACATTTAAAAAATTGAAACCACTTATCATACTCTTTGTCATAATACTGACTACCAAGAGTAGTTCAATCAGAATTTTTTAAAATTTTCTTTGTTAGCTTTTCACAAATTGGATTGCTTAATGATTATTGAAGGTATAGTTCAACGCTTAATAACTTCAATTACCTATAAAATTTATTTATCATTAGCATTATTAATACGGACTATTGAAATACTTTAAAATAAAAGTAATCAATGCCACTGTTATTTGGAAATAAGAAAAATGAGCAAATGTTCTAGACTAATACAGAACTATTATTCTTTTCATCATCGTGTCACGCATTACATCGACTTCATTCGCGCCTGAGACATCAATATTGCTAAATCCTTGTTATTTACCATGGTCGGCTGCAGCGGCACTTGTATGCCTGCTGACGACCATGGTCGCTCCATTGACGGCGAAGCTCAGCGAAGTTATTCAACCATCGGTAATTCGATTTAGGTGGCACGTTACTATTCCAAATTTCCTCCTCGACGCACTGACATGGTCCGGGACATGCGCCCGTCGCGGCAGTTCCGGTGGGTCGCAAACCGCTACAACGGTGATTCAGGCATCCTACGTTACTTTGGCAATTACACGAAGATATGCTCGCCTTACAATTGCTTTCGCCTGATGCACAATTGTTTCCTGTATCACAATATGCAAGCTAAAAGCCATTGCATTCTTGAAACATATATGAGTTGACATATATGAATGAAGAGATATTAAAGGAAGAAAAACACTTTCAATGTGAATTTTTAGGATCTCAATATTTTGTTGTTACAAAAAGAAATGTATACGTTTATTCAGTTATAAAATAAATCTCTTTAAAGAGTATTTTTCTTGTGCAAACTGCATGTTTTCGAATAACATTATTCATTTTTGTTATCATCATAAATACATTTATTCCTTACATACTTTTATATTCATAGTATTATAGTGATTAATGACTTTTTATGATAATTAAAAATTATAATTCTTCATAAAATAATTCGGTAAAATGTAATTAAATTCGTATTATACAGTGACTATTAATGAAAGCTATTATAATATTCCTGCTTGTAAATGATGATAAATATCAAATTTTATGAATATTAATGAAAAATGATAAAAGATAATCAAATATTTAATTACGTATACATATAAAAAATATGGTTATTTTAACTTCAGAACCTGAAATTGTTATCATTGTTTTTAAGTTATTCAATACATACTAACCACAGCAACCAGTGCTAGGACATCGTCTGTTACCATCAATTTCATTATGGAAGGACATATTGATTTTTCTTCAAGATAAAATCTAATTTTTCGAAAGTGGGAACTTCGCGCAGGTATGCCATTTACGATTTGGAATAAATAATACAATCGACAGGAGCATTTATGCATAGTTTTGGCTTACATTTTTGAATAATCTGTTTTGTCGTTTTTGCTTTATTGATTTATCACTGACAAAGTGTGCTTCAACATGTGACTG
The DNA here is from genome assembly GCF_024713525.1 of Acromyrmex echinatior. Lineage (NCBI taxonomy): Eukaryota > Metazoa > Arthropoda > Insecta > Hymenoptera > Formicidae > Acromyrmex > Acromyrmex echinatior. Next base: position 20,805,856 of record NC_141852.1, read on the forward strand.
AAAGTGTGAAGATAAGCGGAGATCGATTGCGAGAGATACGAAAATATATATCAAATCTTTAGTTTCGTTGTCATAGAAACAATTAAGGTGCACGATCTTTTATAACATTGAATGACTTGTGAATTATATCAAAAGAATTCTTTTTCATGTTTATAAAATTTTTTCATATATATAAAATTTTTATTATGAATGATGGAAATATTGTGCAAAAATTGTGTAAAAATTATAATATGTTACTTACATTATAAATATGAATTTATGTGATGACAAATATTACATAAAACAGTCATACCTCGCAAAATACAAACAAATTATATAAATTAAAACAGCGGTAATTAATATCGCTGCGCGTAGCTTAGCGCCGAGACACTGCCAGTGTCTTCAGATCTATATATTAATTGAGAATTGTGTAAAATTTTTTAATTAAACATTTTTCTTATATTTTTATTTTTTTATATTTTTGTTTCAAATATTTCGCATTATGCGCTGGGTTCATGCTATCTATATTATTACAATTAGATAAATGTATAATCCAGTATTATCGACGATTTTCCTGTGCGCGGAGTTTGATCGCTTCAACACCAGGTGACGAATATATACAGAGCAGTCAGCTGTGTCCAGTTGTGTTGAACGTCGTGGAAACGTCAAAACAATTATTGCAAGGTCTACTAGCAGAGTCAAAGGTGTAAAACGAAAGAAAGACAACGTGCTAGCATTATGACAATTCACAACTTGTATATTTTTTCAAAAACCGGCACATTGCTGTATTACGCTGAGTGGAACAGGTTAAATAAGTCGGGGATAACAAAAGAGGAGGTAATGTAGTTGTTTATACAGTCGTTGCATGTCGATTAGAAAAACTAATCTGGTATGACAACAACGTTGCGATAGATTAATTTTTGGAATAATCTATACAATCGTTTGGGCTTAGCAAACACGGATTCGAGCTTGAGAGATACATTACAGATACTAATCAACTTTGATTAAAAATATGTACTTATTTTATTTATCTACAATCCTTTTACTTGCATTGATTGATTACCAGCAATGGTAATTACTATATATAAGTGTAAAGAGTTCTTGAAACGAAGGCTAATTTGCAGCAAAAGTCAAAAATAAATTTATAAGCTAAAACTTTTAATAAGATGTCAAATATTTTTTGACATTTTTTATATATATATATTACATTTACAATCATATTAAGGGTGCGTTTTGAGTTGCACATGAAACACACGATTGTTTTATCCTTTTTTATTAATAAGTAAATAATAAGGACAAATGATGCATCATGCGCTTCATGCGGAACTCGGAACGCACCCTCATCCATATATATACTTTTGTGATGATAATTAAAAAAAAATCGATAGCTATTTAGAAGTAAAGTTAAAAAATTGAAACCTAGCTACACTTTGAATTGAACAAGCTATATATATATATATATATATATATAATAAAAATTCTTTTAAATGAAGGAATCTCATTATAATATATAGTGATTAATTTGTTGTTGTATTAAGCTATTTTAAAGCAAACTAATTATGAAAGAAAGAGAGATGTAAATGTAAAAAATAAAATTGCATGTATTGATTATATGATCAAACAAAATTATCAGAAATGTATATATAATTTAGGAGGCAAAATTAATGTATGGGATGCTGTTTTCCATAAAATCATTTGTAAGTAAAATCTCACCGTTAGATCCCAAGGAGGGGTTTCTGTATTACAAGACGAGCAAATATACGCTTCACTACTTCGAAACGCCATCGGGTCTCAAATTTGTTTTGAATACTGATAATGCAAGTCAGAATGCCAGAGAATTGTTACAGCAATTGTACAGAGAAGTAAAACCATATACCTGTTTCTTTTAATAGAAGTACAGGTGTATGTATGCTGTGTAATCGCATATTTTTTATTTTAGGTCTACTTGGAATATGTAGTAAAAAATCCACTCTGTCAATTAAATGAACCTATACAAAGTGAATTATTCAAAATGAAGGTGGATGAACTATTTAAAAAATCTCCTCTATTTCTAAGTCGTTCGTTGTAGATAATAACAAAAAAAATATAAAATTTTTATACTACATAAGAAACGAGTTAAACTTTTTAAATAATAAATAGATAATACCAAATATATATTAGGTGTTGGAATTAATTCGTAGCGTTTTACAAGTGATGGGAAGTACTTTCATTAATGTATTTTTTAATGCTCATGTGAAATAAATAACATTCTTTCATTAAAAAACGCTACGAATTAATTCCAACACCTAATATGTAACATTTGTTGTAAATATTCAAGAGCTTCTATTATTATCAAATATAAATGACAAAATATTGCGCATATATATTTCAATATTAAGTTATATGCACAGTTTGCAGAGTTGTAATTTCAAACAGTCTTGTCTTAGTTTTAGTTTCTTACAGCAATTTATTTTACTTTCCAGAGAAATATATACACTTGTTACAGTAACATGTAAAATGATAATAATAGTGCATATTTAAAAGATATTTCTGTGCTGTACAGTATTAATTACAGGCAAGTACAGGCAAATTAATTAAATTAATACAAGACTCATATATTATTTGTAGACGCCAGTATTCTAAACTTACTAAGTAATAATTCTAATTAATATTTACGTTTTTTTTTTGTATAATAAAGGTAGTGCAATAGGCATTCGAAGAGTCAGATATTTTAGCATCTTAAGTAATCATTATTACTATAATTATACACTCTGGAACCTCGTAATAGCGAACCTCGAAATAGTGCGAAAAATCCTTTCCGCGCTATAAGTAACATGATGGGGAGTAATAGTCTAAAATCTTAAATTTTAGAGTGAAGTAGGGACAATATCCTTATAACATTCAGACAATTAGACCCCCGAATCACGCGCTATTACGAACTTTCAGTATATATGCTATCACATCATATTTCAATTATTTCAATTTAATAAAAACAAAATTTCTGTTGAATGATAAAAATATATAGCAAATACTATGATATATAATTAGGAAACATATTGCATGTATTATATATTTACAAAAAATAGCATCTAGAAACTATACAATTATTCACAATTGAATATGAAATCATATCATTTGTGCGGGTTAGGCTAATTTTTATAAGAGCATAAATAGATTAAGAATCAATATTTATATTTCGAAATAAGAATTTGTAATATATTGTAAGATATACTTATATTTAAAAAAATAAGAACTTGATTATTTAATTTTTTTAAATCAATAATTAACGTAAGCATTAAAAGTATATTTATTTTGCTACTTCTTCCATATGCTTCCAAATGTATTAATGATTTTGAATAGATACGTTTATGTAAATTTTGTTTAAATATAACTGTTTGCACATATATAAAGAAGATGCGGCAGTTTATTGTTCAAAATTCGATTTTTTTTTCTACTTATGTGTATACAAAGTAATTTTTTTGTAAAACTACCGATTAATACATTTTATATTATTCTTTATTTTATAAAAGAGTAAAACATTTAGAATCAAAATGGCTATAATACTTTTGAACAAAATTCTTTTTATAAAACTAATATGCATGCATATTTAAATCCCTTACAGAATTATAGATAAAAAATTACAAAAAAAGAAACTAATTGATAAAGCACTACTTCCAGTGTAGACTTTTTAAAATTATTTAATCACATTAGTATCGATGGTCAATTGTTTCATACGAACTGACAAATGCAAAAATAATATAAAACCACAATTGTTATTTTGTTAAATTAAACAAATTTACAGAATAATTTTTAAATAAATTCATAATAGATTCTATACATACATATTGGAAATTATAATTGTATGTGTGTATATATATATATATATATATATATATATATATATATATGTATGTTTCTAAATATATATATATATATATTTCATTTATATTATATTTGTATTATACATACGTATTCCATACTATTTATCACATATGGAAGTACAATTTTTTCCATTTCAATATAATGTAAGAAAAAAATATTATTTTTATAGAAATAAAAATACTTGTACATATATTTTTATACAGTAAGGGGAAACATGTTTTTTTGGAGAATATTCATATTCAATTATTCTTTTATATATATATATATATATATATATATATATATAGACCGATTACATTAAGCGAGAACGCGTAATACTTAAAGATGTAATGAGCAGTTTTCGATTTATAAAATGCAACGACAATTCGCGGTATTAACTTTCATTGTAATTTTTTCTTAATTTTGTATTGTCCACCTGTTCGTTACAAACCGGATTTTGGAAGCTGACGAATAATTTAGATATAAGTTATAATATAAGATTATTTTATCTGTTATATATATAATAACGATATTTAGTCACAAAATATTGGCAAAAGAAAATTTCATTAACCTTTTTTCATCGTTTATAACGAATTGGAGGCCAGTACACATTTGTTTTATGTATGTGCGTAAATATTCACAAATTTCTAGTATATGCATAATCACAGCGCAAATGCACAGTAAAATTGTTTTACCACATTTTTTTTTCACATGTAAGATTTGAACTATACTGCGTGTTGCATATGTAAGTATGTACAATTTTCGCGTTTATACTTACGTTATTATAGTTATGTAATTTAATACATATATACACACTCAAGAATATGTATATATGCATCTATACATACATTGTGACCGTTTGAGAGACACAAACATACCATGACGTCCATAACATTCAGTCTTAATTTTGTTTAGCATTGTAAGCTCTCGTCCGTACTAGTAGGGCTTTGACACTCGTCATGTGGAGGCACAAAAATCTGATTACCAGAAATCTGCGACACGGTCGGCATTGGTTCCTCTATAACAGACAATCGTTTCTCGCGATCCGTAGATACCGCTGAAGCGTGAAAAAATACATTTCTCAAAGTGGCTACGTTGACGCGTTCCCGCGAAGTATCGTCCACAGGACTCTCAGCATTTAATTCACCATTCGAACTCCTAAACAAACAATATTATCGCAATAATTTCGCTTTTATTCGTCATTTAACATTTAGTTGCGATTCGTACTTAGATGTCTTTTGAACCTCCATTTCTATCTCTGAATCCTTGTTTCGCTTCCGCCCTCCTGCTGAGCGATTATTTACTGCGCAACCTTCCAATTTGCTACCCACTATCCTCTCTTGATCAGCTTCGATTACGCTGACATGATCGTCAAATCGTACACGTTCCGAACCGCCATCCTCTCCGCACATAGTCCAACTACTGGAATCACTGCATTGACGGTCAAATGTAAGTTTACGACGGATACGTTTTGCTAAACCAGGTGCCACTTCTTCTAGCGAGCTCAAAGAAGTAGCTTGTCCAGCGGAGTCCATGTGACCACCGTTAGCAGAACTAGCTGCCTGTTCTCCTTCTGTGCTTCTGCCACCACTGAGTGAACTACCATCCATCTATATAAAAGACAATAATAAAAATAATGGGATTTAAAAATTATTTTGATACTTTTTCAATCAGACAATCAATCAGATCAATCAATCGGACATTTTAATATTAAAACAAAAAATTTCCTATTTAATATTTATCAGGATTAAATACCTTGAAGTTAAGAACGGAACCTGCCAAAGCTCTCGTGGAGGCCGCACCATCGTCTAAAGCGATAGAAGCATTTACAGACTTTTCAGACAAACTAGTAGCCGCGGAGGCCGTCTCACTACATAAACTGAAACGTTGAGTAGATGTAACGTCAGCCTGTACTTCCAATCTGCGTGCACATGTAATCGAACATATTAGTGAAAAACGCATTATTCAATTTAACAAATGAAAAACGAATACTAATACCTTTGACCTCCAGGTAGCACACTGGAGGCTATACTTCCCGCGAGGCTCGTACCAGCAAGAGCCACATTGCTAGCGCTTTCGCGATCATTTTCCCGGCCTAATTTCTCCAACTGACTTCCACTACCCAATGAAAGGGAGGCCTCCCCTATCGATGGATTACCACCGCGATGACTTGCGACGTCTATTGATGCCGCATCTGTAATATGACGGTTTTGTAATAGGGGTTTCGATCGCGATAATCCGACCTCGATAAGGGGGTATGAATAGCCGCGGCACACACGTGGATAAGATGGATTTAATCGAGTGGAACGTGCATGGCACAAATGCATCATATTTACCTCCTCCATTACGGACGCCTAGAGCCCCCATCAGCTCATTCTCGTCATCAAATTCAAATCGCACTCCGGTGCCGCTCGTAGAGACGCCACAACCTCCGCTTCGGCAGAGGGATACTGGAACCACGCCATACACGTAGAATAGCAAAATGGGCACACCAATACCCACGGCTAATCCTGCTAACACTGGTGATACTAAGACCTGTAAGAGTCATGACGATAAATTAATAAACGCCTTTGTTAAAAAAATGTTATCCACATCGCTTACTAGGATAACAAAGTGTGCATGTTATTGGCGTCTTTAGGGCTACTCCTTGCTTTAAATAATGCCACGTCCGACACTTGTTAAGTAATATAAATAGGAACAGTCTCGGATACATATCGAAGGTCACAATGTAGCTACATAGAGTTATAAAGAATTCCGATAATGAAAGTTTAATGCTCACGTCGCTCGGTAAAGCCAAATAAATGATGTTTTCGATAAACAGAGATAATCAATTTAAATTAATCATTTCCGTTAATGTAATATCCTGTTTCACTTATATCTCAAAGCGATAGCTGGTTTTTTTATCTTATCCAGAACAATATTCAAGCGCTTCTCGAGTCTCAAGAGATTTTACATTTTTTACTACACATTTATCAGCGTGCTACGTTTCCATGCTTGGAACGATTTCGCTTGTCCCGCAATCTTAGAAGGAAATGAAATACGGCACATCGTACTAGCTCGCACAGCCATCAACGTAGAGCAATGAATTTAGGAGCTGTCGGAGGTGCATTATCGCGCTCCAATTTTCAGATTTCCTGCTAGACTTCGGGAACGGAGTCGGCATACGGCCGAAGATGGAAGAGGTCTGTTTCTTTACACAGGGCTGACTGAGTTAGACTGAGTTAGATCCGATTCACACTTACAACGGTTAAAAATTAGAAATCCTCTAAGAGTCTGCCTATCGATTGTGTATATCGAAACGAGATAAAAATTATAAAAGTGAACAAAAAGTCACAAGAATATTTATAATTTTATTGGTCAACATTTAGAGAATTTGATCAATTTTATCATTTTCATTTAAGATACAACCGACTTCCTAGATACGAATCGCATTTTGTGTGTGTGTGTGCAGGGTCTCTAGTTTCAGCAAAATTACGCGAGAGAGAACTACATTAATTATTTCTTTCTCTTTCTGCTCTATCTCTTTCTCCTCTCTCTTTCTCTCTCTCTTTTTCCCTTAGGAGTTGCTGGAAAATGGCAGACACTAATAAAAACTTGCTCTAATCACACATCTAGACTCTTATTAGAGAATCTTTATTAAAAATCATTTCATCTTTGTTGCTTATTAAATGTTAAATAAAGATAAATGATATTCACGAGCGTTGTTAATCGGTCCTTTTTGTATGCATTTAAAATAAAATATATGTTTGAAATTTGGCAAAAGTGAGAAGGAAAGCTCTAGTGCAGTTCAATGCAGTAATAAAAAACAAATCTAAGAAATCTGAATGCGTGCACAAACAGGTAGGGAGGAGCAGGGGCGTGCCTAGTAAGCGTGCAATGCGTGCATAGCGCGCAGACGGTGTTAAAGCCTGCAGAGAGGCGGTCGAAGACTCATTATACTTGAACCTACTACAAATGCAATGGAGTCACAGCTTCTTAAGTATTAGCAGTTTTCATTAAAATTGTCTTCCTCATTCTTACCTATTGCATTAGAAAAAAAGCTTATAGCGCTACAAACATCAAAATTCAAGTGTTGCTAAAACCTTAAAAATGAAAAAAATTACATTTAAAAAAGGGGTTTTAAAATGTTTTTTATCGCTGTATCTTTTGAGTTTCTGTGAGTTTGATCATTTTTGCATATAGAAAACTACGAGCTGAATAATATGGGAATTTTTTTTTCTCACTTTGTGGGCCTGTCACGTGTCCCAAAAAAAAACTTAAACAAATTTTCAATTGTCTAATGTGAAAGCTTAAAGTTTTCTGCCTACAAAATGGTTTTTAAAAATGTTCCTAAGATTTTTACTGCGCTTTTATTACTGTGAATTATCGCAGGTTAAATAAAGGGAGCACTTCGTTGACGATTCCGTTAAAAATCATCATACCGCAGTTTAAAAAATAGATTCTTAAAGTTCATTAAAAAACTTGTTCATTATACGAAGGGTATAATTGCCAATTTTTTTTTAAACTTATAAAGATGTGATAGAAATGAAGTAGCGCTACGAACTTTTGTGTAACTCAATATTTGGTAATTGTTGACTTTAGAGGCCTCACCTCCGATCTTGATAAAATTAGTCTGATTCGATACTAAAGTTGACAGATATTCAAGTTAGGAAATCTGTCACATCAATGGCATAGAGGGTTAGCAAAGAGGCTTCACGAAGCAGTGAATTTGCGTTTTTAAAGCAGTAAATTTGTGTTTCTAAAGCAGAGAATTTATATAACTCTGTATGCCATTGATGTGACAGATTTCCTAACCTATCTGTCAACTTTACAATTAATATCTCGGCTCTTCGCGGGACAGAGCGACACTTTTTTGCCAGATTCCTTCATTTCATACAAAAACGTGTTGAATGAGACTAATTTTATCAAGATCGGAGATGAGGCTCCTAAATTCAACAATTGTCCAATATTTTAACATATATCTTGCATAATCTTCCTTTCTTGTCTTTTTTTAATAATTATTTTTAATAAGTCAAGGATCTCTAGGTACAGATAATTATATGTGCACACTTTTGGGGCGGCAAAATTATTTTTGCACGCGGGCGCCTAATTCTTTTTGCACGCCTCTGGGGAGGAGCAGAAGGAAGAATATTGATCGTGAGTCGGGAGTAGACATGCGCACGAGTCGTGATATCTTCCTCGCCCCACCCTGCATTGGCGGCAGAGTACCAAGCCCAAGGTAGGCGATAATGGAACATGCGTTGCATTGGTCAGTACTGAGGTCCACGTCGCTCCGTGGCAATTAAGAATAATAATGCGCGCTTGGTGCGCCTAGATAAAGGAAGAAGACTGATCGGTTGGTGCTCCAAGGGCGTGTCGATTAAAATAAAAAGACAATTATTCTCTCCGCCCATGCTGGGGCATCGAACTACGCCAACTACGGTCCACTCCAAATCGGCGCAGAATCGGTGGACGTAACCGGGAAGAGGCAGCGGCACGTAACGAGGCTCATTCAGCGACGGTGATTTCACGGTAGCGAACACACGTACGCATCGTTAATAATTAACGTGTATACGCGTGTGCGTGCACGTCGCGCGTGTGTACGTGCGATAATTTAACTACGTAACATCGTCCGCTGTATATCGGTGGGGCGCATCGTCATTTGACGGAACACATGCTTTGTTAACCGACTGAAGTCAGATAGTTGTGCGCCAAGCGAGAGGATCGTCAGAAGCATCACCTAGTCGCGCTAGTAGGATATTGACGAAGAGAGAGATAGAGGAAAAGAGGAGGGTTGCTGAAGAACAAATCAGAAGAAGTCATGTCCGACTTGGACGACGAGACCGACACTTCCTGCGGGGAAGAACAAATTGTCTCGGATTGGGAGGTCCGGAAGGAGTGGCTCGAAAGTATATTATCAAAATACTACAAGGGCAAAGCGGTTAGTCATGTAAACAAGTGAAATAGAGATTTATATTAATGCTCGCGTTAGATATATGTACGATAGTTAACGTCTGATTCAAACATTGAATGATTTATTTAGGTTAAAGTTGTGGAATTTAACGTAAATTCTGGATGCACGACGAGCGAAAGTGTGCTGAGCGCTATCACCAGCGTCACGGTAAAATATTTAGCAGCACTTACAACTATAACAAACAAGCCGACTGATAAATGCAAAGATTCCTTGATCATAAAGCAACTCCCCAAGGATCCATTTAGCCGCTTTTTCGTTACAGAAGGCCAATTCGATCTCCGAGAAATTAAATTTTATACGCAGGTAAGGCGATAGGTAATCGAAATAAGATTGAAATTGAGATTTGAAATTTTTTCTTGTTTGACGATTTTTTATGCGTTTGTATACTAGGTGATGCCAGATTTACGGGAATTCTATAAAAGACAGATAGCGAAGAATAATGAAGATGAATATGAAAACCGCATCATACTACCAGTTCCAAAATGCTACCACGCTCATTATAGCCCTGCAGGCGGAACCGACGACAGCCCAGTGCCACCGGAATCAATGCTAGTATTGAGCGACTTAAGCGAAAATTATAACAGCGTTGAATTCTCGAGAGGATTAACTTTAGACCAAGCGATGGCAGCGTTAGACGCCATCGCCCGGATACATGCCCATTCCCTGTCGATGAAGGTCATAGACGGACAATCTCTATCCGAGCGTTATCCGTTTCTATTCCAAACGGCAAAAGCAACGGATTCGTATCAGCAACTGGTAGAACGCGGTTTACCGCAGCTGGCGCGCTTCCTGAAGAGTAGACCAGGATTGGAGACGATTCTCAAAACTCTGCTAGTTCTACGACCTCGCACTAAAGATATTATTTCGGCTCTTCTCGCTCCGGAAGGTCCGTTGGCATTGATAACTCACACAGACTTTTGGAGCAATAATTTACTTTTCACGAATAACAGACCTCCGGAATGTCGCATTCTTGACTGGCAGATGGTCACTTATAGCCGACCGACGAACGATGTCGCATTGTTGTTGGTGAGTTCAGTGCCTACCGAATTACGGCGCAAGTACACTAAAACGCTTTTGGATAAGTATTGGGACAAGCTGAACTGGACGTGCTTACGTCTTGGCCTAAATATCGTCAAGGATTTAGGTTACACCAGAAAGGATCTCGATAAGGACTATAGAAAGTCCCAACTATTGGCACTTTTACTTTGCATAGGATCGGTGGACGTCGCACTCGGTGATCCCCGCACGGAGCAACGACTGATTGACGTTCTCGAAGATCTATATAACGATGGCGTACTAACAGACGAAGCCATTATCGCGACAAACGAAACTGACTCTTAATCACCGCTGCCACGGTTAGCGTATATACCGAAGAATTAATATTTCTGTCAAGGCTGACTCTAAGCGAAATTTCATGTGAAGCAATAGATAGCCCGTTTGTAGTTTAAAGACGCAATTTTTGTGTTTTCAACCTAAAAGAAGCTTAAGCTAGCAACATGAATGCCAGCACCGAAGAAGATAGTTGTAAAGAAAACATGTCGAAAAAATATAGACATTAAAAACTACTCGATTTTGTCTAATTTCGACAAGATACTAATTGTAAAACGAGCGGGACAAGATGAGTCAAGATCGATATGCTTAGAGGATACGATAGATGTCTTAGTTATATATTAATGTAAGCTTTGACAACCTATCAACTATTATTCCTTAAAAGCTGTAATATTTTAATGACTATTCATGCAAAAGTCACTTGCAATTTGATGAAAGTCTCAAAAGTAAGATAAAATCGAAAGCAAATTTCCTGGAAGAAGCTACGTAAAAAAATTGATTTCTTAATAGACGTAAGTTTCTCTAATGTTCAATTCGGTTTCTGCTCAGATATAAACTGCTAATAGACGTCTTTAATGCGCTGTGCCAAGTCGTTAAAGATTTATGCAAGTAGTTGTGATACAATTATTAAAACGAAATCAGCTAGATCCGTGATTAATGATAGGATATATATCAAAGTTATAGAGTATTTTCGAGATATACATATAAAACATAAAACAATTACGTTCCATTTGTCCGTATACATCCCGTGATAAACTTCTTCCGATAATTATTCCAGCGAATGCGCTGTTTTGTTAATGCTATGTATACAATTATTGTACTATCCATTTTCTCTGTATAAACTATATGGATAAAATATACTTCGATGTTATCACGAATAGTAAACAAAGTTCCTATTGCAATTGATATAGATGCACTTTTCTTTTTTTCTTTCGGTCACAAAAAGAATTTACACGATCAATTATTTACTTTTAGTATTCTCGTAAGACGAAAAATATTAACAAAACATTTAGAATAAATAATGCTTATCACGAATATTTAGACACAACCATACTATCTGATACGTTAGTAACTAACTTGCAAACATTGAAAGTAGCACATACTTTAATGATTATAAAAAATATTTAATAAACTTACTGATGCAGTGACTCCTCCTGCAATAAAGGCATTTCTCTTGTGCTTGTTGGCCTTCTCATATCTCGTATACAATTTTTGACCTACCCATACCGGTATACCTTAAACACAAAATATATAATGTTTGTAATAACACATTTTTTCGATGCTATATATATTTACACTGTAAATATATATATTTACGCTGTTGCAATATAATCTGTTAATATAGTACAACCAACCTATAATCATAGCTGGAAATGCTATGCCGGCGACGAGACCAATCCCAATTGGTGCTCCCACCAAAGTTCCAAGTTGCCAAAGAATCTTTTTCTTTCTGGACCATGGCTTTTTACCCCAAAAAGTACAGCCAGAAGGACTATAAATAAAATAGAAGAATTATATACGTTTAAGTATATTTGTTATATACATTCATATAGATGTTGTATGCATTTATATAACTTTATTCAAAATACCTAAGATAATGAAGATCACTAATTTCTTTCATACAAAGCCAACAAAATTCAGCACCGCAAACTGCACAAGTCATGTGGTTGCAACTTCCATCGTCCATTTTGACGATTAGAACTTGACATCTGGGACACGGTTTTATGTCATCTCCTAAACAGATCACAAAATTTAAGTATAATTTGATATTAGTTAAATAAATATTAATTCGTAAGACTTACTGTGTTGAGAATCAGTTTGACTGAAACTTAGAGAAGAGCTGCGCTCGTAATATTGAGATCGTTGCGCTCTAGCAGCATCGCACGTTTGGTTAGGATGCCACCGTGCTTTACAATGATAGCAAAAGTACGAATCGCAGCCTGGTCGTTCGCAACGTAATTTTGGACATGAGGCGCAACCACTAGCAATTACAGCAAAACTACAATCTGGAGCAGGACACCATCTTGCATCAGGCTCTATGGCAAGTACTCTTCGAACCATAAAATCTTCATACTTCTCTAACTGCGTTTGATCATTCAAAATCATCCGAATATCTATACAAAAATGTAACACGAAAGATTGTGAGTGATAGGAACTTTTGAATCTTATAAAAAATAGGATATGAAATGTTAGAACAATGTAATTATTATGCATACTTATACAGGGTGGGCCATCTATTGGTACGTTTTTGAATTTCGTCGTATGGCAACACCGAACGAGCTACAGACCCGAAATTTTGACAGTTTATTAGTCATACCGTCCGCGGCACGAAACAACATGTTTTCTCTTGAAGAGCGTTTTGAAATTTTAAAAACTTATTTTCAAAGTCAGTGCTGTGTCGCCGAAACTGTACGAATTTTGAAAAGAAATATGGGTCGTGATAGAGCACCCACCGAAGGAGCTATACGCAAATTGGTGAGGAAAGTTCGTGAGAAAGGGATGTTAGTGGATGACAGAAGTGGTCCCAGAGCTCGGACAGTGCGCACACCCGAGAATATTGAGGCTGTGGCCCAAAGTGTGAGACAATTCCAGCTTTGAAAAACAATATTACGACTGTTTTGAGTGAAATTGGCGCCGAGGTAGTCCAAAATGTCATTAATAATTGGGGTGACCGAATGGCATACTGTAAGGCCAGTAGAGGGAGCCACATGAACGAAATCGTTTTTCATTCTTGACGCGGATACTTTTAGCTTCACAACAAAAAAAAAATTAATAAAAAATATCAATGTATGCTCATTTGATCGCATTTTTAAAAACGTACCAATAGATGGCCCACCCTGTAATATACTCACCATTTGGATGTAACGGTTCTGAACACTCAGGGCAAGCAATATTAACTCTTGATTCAGAGATTTCCACTTTCAGATATTGTTGAAAACAATCGTAGCAACTGCGATGATGGCAAGATTGAATAATAGGAAAAAATTCTACTGGCAATTCGGCCAAACATAATGGACATTCCATTAATCCATTTTCATTACTCTGAAATAATAAAAATAAGATTTAATAATGAAAACTTATTGATAAAAAAATGATTTTTACTCAGCTTTTTGAAATGTATAAATGTTATTTCGTTTTATAAATACCTTTCCTGCAGAAGAAAGCACAGAACCTTTGCTAGGAGCACGCTGTAAGTCTATATTATGAAACTGGAAATGACTCGAACCGTTACTTACTCTGGCCTCTCCTTTTTCAACATCTGTTGCTCTGCCGCTTGCTTGATCTTTGGCTGTAAAAATGTTTTTTTATTTTGAAAAATTATGCTCACTTTCAATTATGTGTGTCAGATTAATAGAACTTGAAATTACCTTTTGCATTCCTATTACTTGCACTAGGAGTTCTTGCGATGCGTCGACCAATAAGCGGACTGGAATACAATAATCTTCGCAGGGAAAATCGGGGAAATAATCTTCGAGGACGAGGTGCACCATTGCAACCACCTACGCCATTTTCGTTTTCTTTAAACATTTTGAGAGAAGTATTGGGGAAATGTTACAGATTGCCAGAAAGAAAAGTTGTCATAATTTGCTTCGTAATGTTCAGAATGATACGTTCTGAAATCATAATAGACAATTATAATTAATTATAATACCTTAAAATATTAATTAATCAAATTATTAATAAAACTTTTATGAAAGCATTGAATTATATAATATTAATTTGTAAAAATCGTATTTCGATTAAATTATATTGCATAGAGATTAAAATTCGTACATCCGATAAATAAACGCAGCTGTTCAAACAAAATTTCGTTGAGATATTATACCGATCAATATGCTGTTTTCTTTTTTATGTATGTTATATAGATACAATTACGTAAAATATGATACACGAAATATCGAATCTATTAATTAACAGCATGAATAGACTTCACAAACTTGGTATTGCATACGTGACCGCGGCAATAACAATGATCTCGCTTATTCATTGTCGTTGTCATTCATATGATTCATTGCAGAAATAATTGAGAACTTAATGAATATCATGTCTTCATCCGCGAGACGTTGGAGAAACATTTATACTCAGGCCGCGTTATGGTTATAGGTATATATCAAGGTGTTATAAAAATAAAACCAATGATCGAATACAATAAACTGAACAAAATATGCATATACACGAATAAATTGTACGAATTATGCCGAAATTACTTTTGCCGACAGGAATTTTGAACATAATCATAATATTCTTTTGAAAAATAATATATTTATTGTGAATATTACAAAAATATGCAATACAAGTTTCTGTTGTATACTTTCGTATTAAATATTCATATTAAAATTTAAATTAATTTTTTTAATCTTCGAAGACGAAAAACTCAAGTGAGTTAACAAAATGGCGTGTGTGGAAAATATCTAATCTATAATGTCCATTTCTATTAGGTGTTGGAATTAATTCGTAGAGTTTTTTAATGAAAGAATGTTATTTATTTCACATGAGCATTAAAAAATACATTAATGAAAGTACTTCCCATCACTTGTAAAACGCTACGAATTAATTCCAACACCTAATATATGTATCAATGTAGATTAATTTTAATTTCGATTTAATTTATTCGCATTAATTTTCTACTTCTAATTCTTAGAACTAGTTTTTTAAGTTCTTTTCTAGAATTAGATAAAAATAAAAAGTAAATTAAATCGAGATCAAACTTTTACAATTTACATTGATAGAAATGAATATTCTGACAGATTTTATCTGCTACATCCGTGATAACTGATCTCGCAAATGCGGTTTCATATCTTCGAAAAAGTGGCCGAGACTAGTTTTTTTTTTATTCCAGCTACAATATGTGCGCACGGTCATCCGGTATTTTTAACACGTTTTTGTCAAAACGATTCGCCGCTTTCTCCGAGAAAGGAATGATACAAGTTGAATTGCAAACGCACAAACGCGATGGCACATCAGTGATTTCATCACGTCTATAGGACACATGAATTATGAGTGTTGCAATATTTAAAATCGACACGTACGGTCCGCAAAGGAGAGATCGTATCCCTGCAGACTCTCACTCTCTGTGATACGCATATTTTCGAGATTGTATCACGCTCGTTATCTTTCATAAACCGGCCCTACTGATATAAAATGCATATTATCATGTGCTAAGCATTAGTGAAGGATTATTTTCCTCGTACCGTATTACGTTACACAATTGAATGACGCTTGACAGCAAACTTGAATGACCATTAAAGCAAGGTCTGCTTGGAGACCTGAAGATACTTGGACAACACAGAGTCTAAAATCAGGACATAAGACATCTTTAATTTCTACTAATGTAGTTTAATTTTAATCTTAACTTTAAGGTTTAACTAACTTTTTATCTCTTTCTAGTTCTAAGAATTAAAAAAAAAGTTAAAAATATAAGTTGAATTGAAATTAAAGATAATTTATTGTATATTGATAGAAACATAAGACGTCTTTCAGCTTACAAAAATGTTATTGAAATGTCTTTAAGACGTCTTATATCCCGATTTTGGATTTTGGATATTATTGACAAATAAATTACTATTTATTTATATATTCACAATTTGATTTATCAAAATTTTTTGAACACTAAACATTGAACAAACAATATGAAAGATTAATGCGAAACACAAATAAATGATGTAAAATGAACGAGACAAATAATAATACAAATTAAAATATTAATATAAAATATAAATGAGACCTCACAAAAAGGGAAAGTTGTCTCTTACGACGACGATGACGTCATCCATGTATTTTCTTGTTTCAATACAGAATCGCTATCACAAAATTAAGCCAACTTTATATACTTTCACATTCGTTCAAGACAAATTTCCGCTGGATCAATAAATTTAAATTCGCTAATTCGTAAAAAATTACTGCTCGACGATTTGTTATAATCGGAATTAGCCGCACAATCGGATCGGAATTAGTCACGACGCAGCTCGTTTGGACATCTCTATTGCGACGATTTAAACGTGGTATCGTCCATCGCGGGAGAGCTGTCATCAAAGACGCAGCGGGAGATCACAGCGACAAAATACCGTCACGCGGACTGTCTCGAATCTCAGGATCTCGCGTTCTCGTGTCGAATGATTGCTACTGATGCGTGATCGAGCGAACGTGCGTACGTACGTGCGACAAAGATGATAAAAAAAATATGCTGACAGACTCGCACTTTCGATGATTCTGTTTACTCGTCGCCAACGTGCGTCAGCAAATGCCGCGAGATGACGGAGTATACGCTTATTCCTTTTTTTTCGCTCTCCAACGAGAGAGGTGCTCGAGATAAGGCGCGGCTCGTGAAAAATCCTACGTCTTATCTCCGTTCGCGAACACGCTTCATGGCTCGTGTGGCCTAATGACTGGCATTCGCTGATGCAAATGCAAAGGTGCCGAGAGACCGTGACTTGATCTCTCCCACGACGGGCAATGCGTGCTTACCGTTGCCGAGGAAAAACGTACCTTCGCCGTGCTGTTGAGCGCAGGCTAGTCGATCGCCGAGATAAGCACGGCTCGTCGAGAATCAATCGAGTCGTATAAAACTGGCCAACTATCGGCACAATTTGTTGGTTAAGGATGTTCACTTCGACACAACAGCTGACTGTTCCGATTACGACGGCATTGCGGAAAAGAGTCTGAAATAGATTGATCATTGAAGTAGATCGCAACGATCACAACTTTGATACACGCGATAATGGCGCCACCCAGCGGCAATGATCGACATTATGCGCGAACGAGCCGCGAGAATTTAAAACTGCGGAGGCGAACCAATACAGCAGAATGATTGCATTTAGCAAAAAAAAAGCAACTTAGGAACTATTGTAAGATACTTTAATATAAATAGAAACTGCTGTTTCCGCTGAACGCAAGTCAATTTTTCACATTTAAAGATTTTTTTTTCTCTACTTATTTTCTTTTTTCAATCAACTATATGAAGATTTTTGGTGTATCAAGGATTTATTTATATAATTGTTATAAATTTAATTTGAAAAAAACTTTTATCTTTGTAAGTTATAAATTAATTTAATATGTTTGTGGCAATTGAATAATCAATGTGCATGACAAGCATATGAGAGAAGTGTAACACAGGCCAGAGATCTAACATAAAAAGAAAAAGAAATTAATTTAATGATGATAAATAGCTTGAATCGACATGAAGATTAATTGCATCGCAATAATAAATCAATTCAGTGTAATTTGTATCGATGATTTGTATCTTGTTTTCTTCATATACAAAAATAATCGTCATAATTATCTAGAATTGTGTTTACATACAGTATGCCACATATACATATATATGTATATATATAAAATTCTTACTAGTATTATTTGTTATGTATATATGTGTATATATATATATATATATATATATATATATATATACACATAACAAATAATACTTGTAAGAATTTTATTTTGATTATCGCAATCAGAAAGAAGTACGTGATTGGTATAATATAAGCTAATGCAAAAATTGGTTTTGACAAATATTTACACGGATTGATATATGCACATTTTCATTTTACATATTTTTTAATTTCTAATATATATAATAAAGAAATTAAAATATTATGTAGCGTGATATTTCCCGTAAATTTTATATACAGAAATTATAATTCTAGAACAGATATAACATAAATTTACAAATATATATATTGTATAAATATTTATGTAAAAAAAACGAAAATGTATACTCCAATCCGCGTAAACATTAAATCATTAAAATTATTAAAATCAGTTTTTACACACTTGTATCATATTAGTCACTATGTATAGTCATGTGCTTTTTTTTCTAATCGCGGTAATCAAAATAAAATTCCTACAACTATTATTTGTTGTATATGTATATATATATATATATATATATATATATTAGGTAGATCGATAATTTTCTCGTAGTGTAAAAAACTGGTTCAACTACTCTGATTCATCTGTATATACACATACACACTCACACACGCACACACACACACACACATATATATATATATATGTACATATATATATATATATATGTGTACATATATATATATATATATATATATATTATATTAAATATTATTATCGACTTATGACACAGAGAAATTAAAATATATAGAAATATTTTCTATAAATACATATCACAGAATATTACATAATTCTAGAAATTTTATTACATACATGATGAGCTGGAAGTGAGCTCGAAATAAGTATACATAAGTAAACAATACACATGACTGTTGATTTAATACAAACATAATGAAAACTCTCATTCAATTATTAACAATATAAATGATTGAACAAAATATTATTTACCTACAATAGATTTTGCATAAATGTATTGAATGTGTATTATATATATTTATGTATATATAAACATATTAGAGTTAAAACATCTATTTATTCTCAACATCCTTGCCTATTGCATCAGTCACAGAAGAAAAACCATTGGTTTCAAGTATTTCACATAATTCTTTTTTTATTTTGCCAACTACTGGTGGTCCGTGATATATGTACGAGGTATAAAGTTGCACCAGCGAAGCACCAGCTCTTATTTTGACATAAACATCAGTTCCAGAGAAAACACCGCCTACGCCAATAATTGGGATGCTACCATGCGTTCGTTTGTACATGTCAGATATCATAGCTGTGGAAATATCTGTGAGAGGTGCACCACTGAGGCCTCCACTTTCTTGCTTGTTTGGATTAATCAAATTTGTTCGCGTAATTGTGGTATTGCATAAAATTAAACCATCGACTCTAGACTTCTTACTTAAAACTACATCTGCCACATCTTGTCGCTCAGAATTCGACAAATCTGGAGCCAATTTTAAAAGTAATGGCTGTTTACTACCCACCGATTCTCTTGCTACGTTTATTCTGGTCAATAATTCTTCTAAATTCTTCTTGTTTTGCAAAGATCTTAAACCTGGAGTATTAGGACTAGAAATATTAATTACAAAATAATCTGCTACATCCATAAATTTTTTTATGCCATCAATGTAATCTTGAATCACATCTTTTGTCTCCTTGTTGCTACCTAAATTCACTCCAAGAATACCGTCAAAATTTTTATGCTCCTTTAATCTCTTGAGACGATCCCATATGATATCATGACCATCACTGTTAAATCCACATCGATTTACAACTGCATTATCTTCTGGTAATCTAAAAATTCTGGGTTTTGGATTACCAGATTGAGGTTTAGGTGTCACAGAACCTACAAAAAAATAAGATAAGATTACGTAAGTAAGATAAGATTTTTTAATATTAATAAGATTCGTTATATTTAAAAAATATTGAAGTCTAGGTCTATACTGTTGTATAAATTTTACCTATCTCCACAAAACCAAAACCAATCTTGTGCAATCCTTCTACTGCCTCTCCTTGTTTATCGAATCCCGCAGCCATACCAATTGGATTTTTAAATGGCAAACCTAATACAGTTGTTTGGAGTAAGATAGGATCATTTGTTTTTTGTTTTGGTACAAGGCCATATTTCAGAGTTATCACTGAGAATTTATGAGCGATTTCCGGATTTATCAGTTGCACCAAAGGTATAGCGACATCACTGTAAAATTTTTCGTTGCCCTGGTAGAGAGAAATGCCACTAAACAGAGCGACTGCGCTACTGGTTACGGTCAATAATGATTTCAGCTTTGCCTTGTTGCTTAATCGCTGAGCCATCCCAATTGCGACGTTCATTCAAGATTATATGAATTAATCCGAGCTATCGACACATATGTAAATACAAATTTCAACTTCATTGAACAACCGAGTTCACGTGTTCGGTTAGTTCGGTATAGATTAGGTTAGATTAGGTTAGGTAATACAATATTTACTTATTAGTTATAGATAACAATCGCGCACTAATTTTTCACGCATAATTCCATAAACATAATTATAGCTATTTTTAAATATTTATAACAAATCACTACTGAAATATTCCGGATGTAGATGAAAACAGATGTATCAATATTATCGATGCCGCGAAATGCAAAACGCTGTCAGTTAAGCTGGAAACACAATAAAAAGCACAGGCATTAGGAACAGAGAATAAGAGATTTCAACTTATCAGAAACCATGAATAATAGAATGGACTCTTCCTGATAGGTTGAAATCTTTTATTCCCTGTTCCTATTACCTGTGTTTTTCATTGTGTTTCCAGCTTTATAGTTTTCCATGATAGAAGTGAAATCTTGTCATGATGCAAGTATGATCTACGTACAAGTCGCAAATACACCGTCGTCAGGTGCAATAATGCTTCTTAACAACCAATCAAAAGCATTAATAGTAATTAATAGGGTTATAAGTTAATTTTTTTTAAACTAAGTTGATTAGTTAAAGTGTTAACAGCTTTGAAAATTTAATTTATTTACAATACAGTTAATCCATAATGTAAATTAATTGAATTAGAAGTTTAGTTAATAAAGAAAGTAATTAAAAAGTCCAAAGTTAAATATGATTCAAATGAATAATTAAAGAAAAAAAAAAAGAAAAAATTTGATGGTTTTATATAATTTTTTATATTTTTCCTTTCTCACAGCATATTATTAAAGAATCTGCACTGATTATTTTTTTTACAACTAACGATTATACAATATAAAAGATCAAGGTTATATAAGTTATATAAAAAAGTAACAAAGTTATTGTTGTGGATGTAAACACAATAATATCCATTTTTTTTCGATGCTCCTGATGAAAATAAATCGCTAAAATCGTTGAAATCTCTATTAATTTGATAGATTTATTTCAGCGATTTCAACAATTTATTTCCATCAGGAGCACCGCAAAAAAGTGGATATTGTTGTAAATTATATATTTAAATTTACAATTTAATATGCGAGATTTGTTGAATTCTAAATACTATAAAGAGAGAGTTAAATATATATATGATAAATATATATATTAATTGAAATAAAACAGTAATTTGTAATTCCTGTATTTTATAATATTTATTTATGATTTTGACGTATTTTGTTTCTGATAATGAAATGATAGTGTACGGTGTAAACACGTAGCAAGGCTATGTGCCAAATAAAATATAATTTATTTTATAACATAGATTGGTGTCAAATATTCTGCTTCTTACATTCCAAATTTATTTTGCTTATTATCAAATTATCAAATTCCTGATGAAAATATATAAAAATCGGAGCGGAAATCGGATGTAATGGGAGAGTAACAGAATGGGAGAGTAAACGAAACTTCTAGACGGCGAAAATTGGAATAATGAAATGTAAAAGAAACATTTTCGCTTCTTTTACATTTTGATGTTTTAATTCATATATTACTGCTAGTTCACTGCCAGTACTGAAAATCTATAGTCCCCATTACATATATTATACTAACAATTGACAGTAATATACGAAGATAGCACGTTATTTAAATTCAGATGATATCGATGTCAGTATATTAAATAAGCATCCTTTTTTGAAAAAATTATTCATCAAATATAATATCGGTCTACCAAATAATACATTAGTAGAAAGACTTTTTAATACTGATGGACTCGTTTTGACGAATATCGTTCAACAGATGAACAATAATTATTATTAAATTTTGAAAAATAATTATTATTAAACAAAAAAAAAATATATATATATAAAACCATTTACATTGGATCATTGTATTGATAAAATCTGTTAGCAGAGTACGAGTTAACACGAACGAAATTAGATGTCACAATATTTAACTTGTATCTTGCAAATTGCTAGTATACGCTGTTAACATTTTGTTTACTTAATATAATTATAAAATTATAAGCAACTATCACATTTTCATAGTCGCAAATCATGCATATGTTATAGAGTTTATTAAAATAATATGTTGACAACAAAACGTAATACTTTTATTAATGTAATAAAGAATGCAATTTTGTTTTATTTAATTATTCAATCCAATATATCAGGATTATAATAATTCTTCATTAAGAATAATTTTTATAAAATGACATATTGTTTACAATATTGCTTATGATATCGCTTACGACGATATTACTTTTTGAGTTTTTCTTGCAATAATAATTTATGCTTTATGTGTCCAACATCACTCGCAGGACAGATAAGTACGAAAGGGAGCTTTTCAATATGGCCATGAAAGTCTCAATGTTAACGACAAAAAATCTGCCAGCTAATAGCTGAACAGGTTGCTGTGACCGCATAATAATGAACAAAATGTTTCTCATTAATTTCATTGGCAAGCAGTGCCAATTGCAGCTATAGATTGAAAATCCGATTTCTCCCATTTGACATTTTAGATAATCACCCACAAAACTATAAAAGAACAACTGTAATAGCAAAGTACTCATTACTGTTATGGTTTTAGTTATCATTACTGCATCATGCGATTTCAATGCCAAGATAAATTGGAAACCTGAAAAATACACATTATAGTTACAAGTAATTCTCTGACACAAAAATTATTTGTTATTTTTATTATATTATTAGGATACTTATATGATTAAGAAGTATTCTATAATATCTATAACCTACACTATATTTGATAACATTTTAGCGTCATAAGTTTTTTTAAACAAAAAAGATTAAAAGAAACTTATATTCTAGCATATAACACAACTCATATTGTGCAAAATAAGTGTAATTGAAGAGATATTTACCGATCAGGCAAATAATAAGACAACTGAACAACATTTGCACGAGCAAAACGAAACTTATTACATTTACCAGAAGTTTCGCATGCTCTATTAAATAATGATATCTAGATGCCAATTTTGAAAAATCTTCACTTATATCTTTGTTTTTCGTACCGTAGTTGATAAATTCGATTTTTAGAAGTTCAATTTGTCCGCAGACATGGAGAGTAATTGCAAGAAAAAGTGTATCACATCCTTAATAAATAGATGTTTCAATGTTGTGTAGACTCAGGAAATTTATATTAATCTTTTAATAGTGATAATAGAATTATATCAATAGAACCTAATACAAAAGTGATGTGAAGGAAACACACACAAAATGTTATATCATTACTACAGTAAGTAATAATATCATTAAAAAGAACATCTATTAAAAATCATATGATGATTCAGTACTTTTAATACTAAAAATAATAAAAATAAATTTTTTAAACATCAAATTTAATTTATATGTCAATAGTTAATAAAAATTAGAAAACTTATTGATAAATTTTATTATAAATGAAACATTTAAAGTAAATTAATATATTTTATAATTTATGCAAATCTCTTTGATATTAATAATTTGTTTATTACCACAATCGCTAGTGCTATTAAGCACCAAGAGAATACACTGCACCACAGAGATCAACAAGTATAAGCTCGTGGAGAGATTAAAATTCCCTAAAGCCCACGTTAAGGGCACGGGTAATTCCGATGCTTGGTTCTTAATAGATACATTCACTTGGACGTCGTTATTGCCTGCTAGCATAGGCGCCAGCATGAAAATTGATGAAGCCAAATAAGCAAAAAAAATGATACTGTAGCAAATCATCCTTCCCATGAAAGCGTGCCGTCGTATAATCGTGCGTTTCTCCTCAGTGTTGATCGCAAAATAATCATTTATAGCAGAAGAGAAATTGCGAATCAGATTGTCGGCATATATGCGGAAGGACAACAATTTTAAAACAGAGAGAACGGCGCAGAACATAACCATAAGACCATCGAGTTTCACATATGCATCTCCGCTACCGAAATTGATTTCGAGGAACAATACAACCATCATCACGGTCTACACAGATATGAAACATGACAATTGTTTATTACTAACAATAAATTTTATCCTTTTTTTCATTTCCACTCTGTCCATGATGCACTATAAGCATCTCACTTGAGCTACTGTCAAACTTGTAAGTCGAATATGAATGGAACAAAGTAAGTGGAACAGTAATTTTATTGCGTTATGTAAGATGAAAATAGAGAACGTACCAAACTGAAGATACACACGGTACAACGAACTAAAGAAAATATGTTATATTTTTGTAAAGGCCATACACCTAATGGTAGAGTTAAGAGTTTCAAAGGAATCATAGCGTACGCTAAATCGTCATTCAGTGACATTATCGTAGTCAAATACAGTTATACGGTTCACAGCTCTCATTGTCAGTAAACGTCGATCTTTGTCCGTAATACGAATTGATCGTTGGCGACATTTTTTTTTTACATTCATATTTTATTGAACTACCGCAATTTTAACATTTATTAATATACTCCGTTATTTTCCAAAACACAGTTATTTCAAGTTATTGAAGGAAATAAATTTGTATATAGAAGTAGGATAGGACAAAGATCGAATAGAAGAAAGAGTATTTTATTTTTCTTCCGCTGCATTATTTTTAGTTATTGGCTGTCACTGATCTTTAATACTTTTTACTTTGATACTATCTTTTTATCAAGAATTACATAAGATTAATCACATAGAATTAATAGTGCATTAGTTTCTTATTGTTAGACAATACGAGTGTTGCAGTGACATTGACAAAAAAGTTCTCCTTAAAATAAAAAAATTGATCAAAAACATGCAGGTCTTCAAAAGATTAAGAATAAACGCTTCTTTTTGAATCATTACTGTTCCAATATATGTTTCCTATAGATTTTGTTTACACTTCTGCATTCTCTCTTTATATTCAATTTACGCTATCTTTTTTACTAGAATAATAGAATGTGATGACAAATTGACTACTGAAATTGCGCGGTAATCATTTTTGTAATTATTTAAATTTTATTACATTCTATTTATATTATAATTAAATTGTATAACATTTTATTTATATTACAGTTATATAAATAACTAAGGTCCCCACTCTATAACTTTTAACGATAGTATTGGTATCATTATATTACAGTTGCGCAGCTTTTTTATCATATATAAGCTTTTTATCATATATAAAACCTGTACAATGATAATGTAACTATTACTTATTTGACAGTGTTATTAAAATTTGTAGAATAAGGGCCTCAATCTTCATCTTTACAAGCAATCTGTTGTCAGATTATATCGATAAAATTTGTGAAAAATACGAATTCAATATGCAGAAAATATTAGAAAATATATATATTAAATAAAAAATATTAGGAAATGTACCATCCTAGAAAATAAAAGTCGAAGCGTAATAAAAGTCGAAAATAAACAGAAGCATAACAAAATGTCAAGGAAGGATCTGCTGTTGAATTATATTGGAAAAATTTATTCGCAGAAAACGAGTAATATCAAAACATGTAAGCTGCTGCTAATATTATATTCGAATTTGTTAGCTAGCTGCTAGCACACTGCTAATATTTTGTTTACTCGATAATTATCAAATTGAATTCAAAGATGGTATTTTTGTAACTGGAAGCACCCATGTCATGACAAAACTTCTTAAAGTGACAGAATGACATACAACACGTTTACGTTTATTACATATCAATGTAATAAAAAATTTTATTTATTTTAATTTGTTGCTTTTAGTTGTAGATATGTATTGTGTATTGCATGATGTATTGTAATATATAATTTTACATAATGATATTATCTATGTGTATACAATATCATTTTTTCGAGTTTTTCTTTTAATAGTTATATTTTATGTATTACTCTCCACCATTACTCGTAGGACAGACAAATACGAGAGTGAACTTTTTAATATGGCCATATAAGTCTTAATATTTACAACGAAAAATCTGCCAGCTAAAAGTTGAATTGGCTGCTGTGATCGTGCGATGACAAACAAAACATTTCTCATCAATCTTGTTGGCAAATAGTACCAATTGGAGCTGTAGATCGAGCATGCGACTTCTTCCATTTGACATTTTAAATAATCGCCCACGAAACTATAAAAGAACATTTGTAATAGCAGAGCACTCATCACTGTGGCAGTTTTAGTTAACATCAGTACGTCATGTGATTTCAATGCCAAGATAAACTGAAAACCTGAAAAACAAATTACATAGTTTGCACAAGTTAACCATTCTCTGACATTACTACTACAAGAATTTTGCCAGCTTTGTTCGATATTTTTATTTTATTAAAATATCACCGGATTAGATTAAGAAATATTCTGTTTTCTCGGACATTTGACAAGATTTTAGTTTTTCATCTTTTTCTACAGAAGGATTTACACAATATTCTAGCAGTATATAATGCCCATTTTTAATATAATAATAATAGTAGAGATATTGAATTCAAGAGAGATATTTACCAACCAAACTGAAAATAAGACAGCTACCCATGACTTGAACGAGCAAAACAAAACTTATTACATCGGCCAAAAGTTCTGCATGTTTTATTAGATAACAATGTCTTAATGCCATTGTTGAAAAATCTTCATTTATGTTTTTGTTTTTCATGTCGCAATTAATAAATTCGATTTTTAGAAGTTCCAATTGACCACAAATATGGAGAGTAATTCCGAGGAAAAGTGAATCATTGCCTTTGTAAATATATTACAATATTATATTAAATAGAGAGAGTTCATATTAAAAATTCTAATTATAGTAAAAGAATATTAGTTAATATGGAACGACCGCCCATTTGACGCCTATCGGCAGCACATCGAACGCTCTAAGAACGTCCAATGATTGGTTGCACCAATGATCGCTCATTTGATGCCCATTTGACATCCATTATGTGCCCATTTGACGTCCATTTGGCACCTATTTGACGTCTATCACGGACGCTAAATGGACGCCAAATGGGTGTCAAATGGATGTCAAATAAACGTCAAATAGACGCTCAATGGGCGTCAAACGGGCACTATATGGGCGTAATTCTGTACAGTACAGAAAGATTACACAATTATTTTATTGCAAAATTGCAACATTACAAAAACATTGTGAAATGTTGTTGCAGTTTTGCTATAACATTGCAGAAACGGTAAAATATTCGTCTTTGAAATGTTGCAACACAATATGGCAATAATATTACAATACAATATTACAATACGTTCAGTGTTTCCAATGTTACTTTAAATGCCATTATATTAACAAATTTTAGTACATATAATTTGCAAAAATATCATATGTCTCCAAATTTTACAAATTAAATTTTATAAACAAAATAAAAAATTATATGCTTAAAATATATCCCATTTTTTGTTTTTAAAAATAATTTTGAATGTTCACTCTTTCAAGAAATCATTTCATTAGAATGAAAAGTCTCTATGGGTGAAAATTCTCATAACGCTTTTTATTCTATTTTGTGTGATTTTTTTTTAATTACGAAAAGTAGAACTTCTCTTTGCCCAACTAATAGTGGTGCTGCACATAGCCAAAATATAAGATTAGATAGATAACAGGATTTTTCATATTTTTGAAATGTCATTATAAGAATGCTAAATAATATTGCAAAAAAATATTTTTACGTTATCTGAAACATTGTACTGCAATATGTAATCTTGAAGCGTCGTAGCTATATTGTAACCTTTTACAGTGCTGTAAGAAAATAGTTAATAAAATTATTGAAAGTAAAATTGTAAAAATTTAGAACTTTATAAATAAATTTTATGATTATAGATAAACACTTAAATTATTATTATAATATTAAATTATTATATTACATGTAATTCTCTTTGGATATTAAACATATACCACTATATTACCACAATTGCTGGTGGAAGTGAGCATCAGTATGGTGTATTGTAATGTAGAGATGACGAAATATAAACTGGAAGGAATATGCAAGTCCCCTAAAAATGTTAAGGGCATGGGTAACTCCGATGCTTGAGTTTTGCTGACATCATCAACTTGAATATCCTTATTGCCTGCTATCATAGGCGTCAGCATAATGATTGATGAAGCCAAATAAGCAAAAAATAAAGTACTATAACAAATTATTCTTCCCATGAATGCGTGCCGCCGCATGATCGTACGCTTCTCTTCGGTGTCGATTGTGGAATAATCGTTCACAGCAGAAGAATAATTACGAATCAGATTGTCGGCATATAAGCGGAAGGATAACAGTTTTAATGTAGCAAGAATGATGCAGGATATGACCATAAGAGTATCAATTTTTACATATGCGTCACCGTTACCGAAATTGATTTCGAGCAACATTGTGATTAACATCACACTCTACACAGATAGGAAGGATGGATTCCGTATATTAGGAAGCATAATTCTTGTTTTTTGTTCTCACTAAACATTTCATTTGAATTGTCAAATTTGATATAACGAAAATACAAGTCACATTGGTATAGAAATATGTAATAGAAAAATTAAGAACATACCAAGCTGAAGCCGCACACTATAGAACGGACTAAAGAAAATGTATTATATTTTTGCAAAGGCCAAACGCCTAATGGTAAAGTTAAGAATTTGTAGAGAGTCATAGCATATGCCATATCATCATTCCATGACATTATCGCAGTCGCATAGAACTACACGATTCTCAATGTCAGTCTTTGTCCATAATGTGAGTCGATCATCGACGCGTCGCTCTTTTACATTCATATTTTATTAAAGTTGCACAATTTAACATTTTACTAAAGTACTCTGTCATTTTCCAAAACACAGTTACTTTAGAAACTGAACGAAACAGTTTTTTATGTAGAAGTAGAGTGGAAAAAGATCGAATTGAGGGAGACTTATTTTTTTTCCCAGTATTTTATCTGTCATTGATGTATCCAGTATTTTATCTGTCATGTTACAACATCCTTTATTCTAATACCAAATTTTTATTCAAAAACATATAGAATTAATGTAGAATTTAGTACATCAACTTTTTACAATTAGACAACAGTATTATCGATGTCAACAATTATATCTGTTCGTTATTTACTCAGATAACCGAATTGATTGAAAGTCAATTTTGTAAAATGTCTGTTACAAATTTTCTTGACAGAGAATGTTAACAGAAAATAACAGAATGTATTATTACTGTTATTATAGTGAAAGTAAAAATTGGAGCACAATTCGAATTTAAAAAGAGTGACAGAATATTATAAATGGAAACAGTTAAAAACAATGATAAATTAAGATATAAACGTTTCTTTTTTGCTTCGCTTTTTAATTTTAAGATTTTTAAGTTTAAGTTTTTTAATTAAAACGCTTTCAGGAAGTATACGTTCTGACATTTTTTTTTTATTGTATATTCAACATATACTTCGATTTTTCTCTAAAATAACAGAATATGATGACAGATTGATTGCAAAAAACTAACAATATTTACTATATATTTGATAACTATTTAACTGATATTTAAATAGTTATTAAATGATAAATTTTTTATTTTTCAATCTGTTATCGGATTATATTAGTAAAATGGTGCCAGAATGAATTTAATACAAACGTCGATGATGATAATCTATTCTACTCGAATATATTATCAAATTGATAGTATTATATATTGTAAATATTTTGCTTATTCAATAGTTATTAAATTGCATGCAATGATTGTATTTTCGCAATCGCAAGGCACGTGCCGTTACAAAATCGTCTTAAAATGAGTGATGCACAACATATGATGATTTACTAATGCAATAAAAAAACTTACATTATTTATTTTAATTTGATTATTTAATTCTAGACATATCCTGAAATAATTTTACAAATGATTTTGTCTACGTGTGTACGATATTACTTCTTCGAGCTATTGTCTCTGAAGTTACTTGCGCCCTACGTTTCCATCATCACTCGTAGGACGGACAAGTATGAGAGCGAGCTTTTCAATATTATCATGTAAGTCTTAATATTTACGACAAAAAATCTACCAGCTAGCAATTGAACAGGTTGCTGCGATCGCATAATTACTAACAAAACGTTCCTCATCAATTTATTTGGCAAGTAATACCAGTTGGAGATGTAAATTGAATGAGCGATTTGTTCCATTTGACATTTCATATAATCGCCCACAAAACTGTAAAAGAATAATTGTAACAGTAGAGTACTCATCACTGTAATAGTTTTAGTTATCATTACTGCATCATGCGATTTTAATGCCAAGATAAATCGAAAACCTGAAAAACACGATTACACAACATACAAGTCATCATTCTTTATTATTAGGCATTACTGCCACAAGAATTTTGCTAGTTTATTCAATAATTTTGTTATGTTATTGAAATATTAGTAAATTGGATTAGGAAATGTTTTACTGACAGAGAGCATAACTGATCCATTTGAACTTGAAAAGAATTCATTTTCTTGACTTCTTTATGAATTAGCGTAATTTGTTAGAAATGAACTTAAGAAGAATTCCTCTCTATGACAATTAATAAAGGATTCCATAAAAGTTCTTTTTACAGAGTTAAATTTAAATTAAAGAAATCCTTTTTCTGTTCGGAATGAAGAGAAAAAAATTCATTTTTGGCTTGATTATAATATATATAAATATACCTGTACAACATTATTCCCGCTACAAATTTTGATCTGCTGCCATTAGAATTGTACCGTACCTGAGTGATTGCTGCGAGCATAATAGAAAATATAAATTAATAAAAATATGTGCTGCGACAAAATATATGATATATATATACAAGAAACAATACAAAGAAACATATAATATATATATTTTTAACAACTGATTTATATTTTAAAATATTTTTTTTGTTAACCCTAGTATAATATTCATGAGTTTAACATATCCTATGCGATTTTGCTGTAACTTATTTATAATTTGAAGATTGAGGCTGAAAAAATTTTTAACTATCCATAGATATAATAAGTGCAAAGGTATTTTTTTGCGTTATTCTCGACGTGAGAATGCAAAAAATTTAAAGAAGGATCCCCCCCCCTCCACACACACACACACACAAACACACACCACACACGCGCACACACACACACACAAACACACATCACACACGCGCACACACCACACGCGCACACACCACACGCGCACACACCACACGCGCACACACCACACGCGCACACACCACACGCGCACACACACACACACACACACCACACGCACACACACACACACACATATGATTAGCTTGTAAGTTTCGGCGTTCTGGGTACTTCTTTATTTTTTATTCAATACGTTTATTGAGTTTTGGATAGTATAAAAGTAAGTACACGAAAATGTAGAACTAAAAAAAATTATATTTCAATATAACAAATAGTAGAAATTTTATAATTTCTGTTAGTTTTTGTAGATCGTTTGGCCTGGGCAGATTTGTCGCTTTAGAGCAAGTGTTGCATCATCCTGTATACTAAATCCTAATAAACTAAATTATACATACTATAATTATATATTTATACATGTACAATCCTTTATTTACTTATATTATTACTATTTTATATAGTTCAAATAATAAAATTTTATTTATTAATTGTAAACTTAAAATATGTATATTTTCTTCACAAAAATGTCGATTTTCGATAGTACAAATAATTATACTTTCTTGAGCGATTCATATCATACTATTTTTTTTTGTTAGTCCAAAGGTCAACTAAAAAAAATTCTATAAGTGTGTGTGTTTTTCTTAACCGTTAAATTAAAAAATTTGAGAATTTTTTATCCAAAGTTACTTTTTTTTCGAATTTTTCAAATAAATTTTTTTGAAGCATTGCA
Source organism: Acromyrmex echinatior (assembly GCF_024713525.1). NCBI lineage: Eukaryota > Metazoa > Arthropoda > Insecta > Hymenoptera > Formicidae > Acromyrmex > Acromyrmex echinatior. Next base: position 20,838,430 of record NC_141852.1, read on the forward strand.
ATTAATTGAAAATAAAATATTATTTATTTGATTCATATTTATCTGTCTTTGACTTCAAGTTATAAATTTCACCCGTTTTAAGCTAAAAAATACGTATTCAGTCCAGAGATGTAGCGCGACAAAGTTGCAGGGTTTCACAAACACTGATGTTATAAGGAAATTAACCAAAAATAACAAATATCATACTAAGGTTAAAACATTTTGGTCGCAATATATTATATATTTTAATTTTTATTCCGTATTTCGGAGCATTCCAATAATCCCAATCTATTTAACTTTCTGATTCCAGAAAGAGAATAAAATAAATATCTCTAGAACTTCATTAGAATACTATTTAAAAGTTATTTTATTGCGAATTTATTTAAAAAAAATGCTTTTTAAATCCGAAAAAAACTCGCAATTGTTGACATAAAAATGAATTCCTTTGAGACACTTACAAATACTTTTCGAATAGAAATTGAAGAAAAATAATTTATTTTGTAAACCAATAATGAAAAAAAAAATTCTATTTTGATTCTCTGCTATCTGGGAGTATATAAGGTTTTAACTTTTTAGTGTGCTGATTTACAATATTCTAGCGGTGTAATGCTTGTTTTATATAATAACAGGGTACATATTATGAAATAGATCGGAATAATTCTGAATTCCTTGCAAAATACAATAGAAATTTAAGCAATAACTTCATTGGAATCTATTCATTCGGAATAATTCCATAATACGTATCCTGAAAAATATTTAATTCTGAGATATTTACCAATCAAACTAATAATAAAACAACTGAACAGTACTTGTACGAGCAAGACGATACTTATTACATCGGACAAAAGTTCCGCAAGCTCTATTAAATAACAATGTCTTAGTGTCAATATTGAAAAATATTCATTTATGTTTTTGCTTTTCACGCCATAGTTAGTAAACTTGATTTTTAGAAGTTCCAGTTGACCGCAAACGTGGAGAGTGATTGCGAGGAAAAGTGAATCATTACCTTCATAAATATATTTCAATGTTACATTAAAATATTTTACATTGAAAATTTTTAATTATAATAGAAAAATTATTAAGATCTTCTGAAAAAATGATTTTAAAAAATATAAAGGATATTATGTGTAGCAATAATAGGAAATATAACTACGATATTTATTAAAAATAACGTCTGTTAAAAAATATTTGGAAGTTCAATGCATATGTGTGTGTATGTAATAAATAAAAGTGAAGTTTCAATTAGATATCAAGTTTAGTTTAAATGTCAATAGTAAATAAAATTACTGAAATGAAAGTTAAACATTTTAGAAATTTTATTAATAAATTTTATGAAAATGTTTAAAATAAATTCGTATTCTATACAAAATAAATTCATATTCGCATACAAATCTCTTTGATATTAACAGTTAGCTTATTACCACAATTGCTGGTACCAGTAAGCAGCAGTATAAAATATTGCACCGTAGAGATTACGAAATATAAACCTGTAGGTATTTGCAAATCCCCTAAAAATGTTATGGGAACTGGTAATTTTGCTGCTTGATTTTTAATGGATACATTAATATGGATATCCTCATCGCCTGTCATCATAGGTGCCAGCGTAAAAATTGATGAAGCTAAATAAGCAAAAAATATGATACTGTAGCAAATCATTCTTCCCATAAATGCATGCTGCCGCATGATTGTGCGCTTCTCCTCAGTGTCAATTGTAGAATAATCGTTCACAGCGGAAGAGTAATTGCGAATCAGATTGTCAGCGTATAAGCGGAACGACAATAATTTTAGTACACAGAGAACGTTGCAGAACATTATTACAAAAGCATCAAGTTTTATATATGCATCGCTGCTACCGAAAATGATTTCGAGGAACAACATGATCATCATCACGGTCTACACAGATAGGAAGTACTTTATTATATAAAGCTTTATTATGGTTTTTTGGTTCCACTACATTCATGCTGCACCGAACCCTTGATCTGTCGAACTTGATATATTGAATATATTTGCAAATGATACAGAAATTTTATTGGAATACGTAATGAAAATTGGAAACATACCAAACTGATGCCGCACATGATAGAACGAACTAAAGAAAATGTATTATATTTTTGCAAAGGCCAGACACCTAATGGCAGAGTTAAGAGTTTGAAAGGAGTCATAGCGTAGGCCACATCGTCATTCCATGACATTATCGCAGTCATGTAGAGTCTATGCGTTGCACGATTCTCAATAATGTCGATCTTTGTCATAATGTGAGTCGATCATCGTCGTTCGCTCTTTTACATTCATATTTTATTGAAGTTGCGCAATTTAACATTTTACTAGAGTACCCCGTTATTTTTTAAAACACAGTTATTTTAGAAACCGAACGAAACAGTTTTTTTATGTCGAAATAGAGTGGAGCAAAGATCGATTGAAGGAGGCGGTATTTCATTTTTTTTCCAGTGCTTCATCTATCATTGATCATGTTAGTATATCCTTATTCCAATACCATATTTTTATTAAAAACATGTAGAATTTAGTGCATCAATTTTTTTATAATTGGACAATAGTGTTTTTAATGTCAATCTTTATATCTGCTTGATATTTACTCATATAACCAAATTTATTAAAAGTCAATTTTGCAAAATGTCTGCTATAGATTTTCTTGATAGAGAATACTATCAAAAAATAACCGAATATGTTATTACTGTTATTATTTAAATAAAAATTGGAGAAAATTTCGAATTTAAAAAAAGAGTGACAAAAGGTTATAAATGGAAACAGTTGAAAACACAATAAATTAAGATATAAACGTTTTTGTTTGTTCGCTTTTTAATTTACGCTTTCTGGGAGTTTACGCTCTGACATATCCTTTTTACATTTAACATACACTTCGAGTTTTCTCTAGAATAACAGAATATGATGATAGATTGCAGAAAACTAACAATATTTATTATATATATTTGGTAACTATTTAAGTGATATTTATATAGTTAAATGATTAATTTTTCATTTTTGCAATCTGCTGCCGCATTATATTGGTAAAATAGTGGCAGAATTTAATACAAACGTTGATGATGACAATCTGTATTCTATACTAGAATCTGTTATCAAACTGCTAGTATATTGTAAATATTTTGATTATTCAATAGTTATTAAATTACATGCAATGATTGTATTTTCACAATCGCAAGGTACGTGCCGTAAGAAAATCGTCTTAAAGTGACGTGAGTGTACAACATGTGACGATATTTACTAAAGTAATAAAATAACTTATGTTATTTATTTTAATTTGATTATTTAGTTCTAGACATATCCTATGTATTGAAATAATTTTACAGATGATATTATCTACATCTGTACGATGTTACCTCTTCAAGCTTTTGTCTCTGAAGTTACTCTCGCGCCCTACGTTTCCACCATCACTCGTAAGATGGATAAGTATGAAAGCGAGCTTTTCAATATTGTCATGTAAGTTTTAATATTTAGAACAAAAAATCTACCCGCTAGCAATTGAACAGGTTGCTGCGATCGCATGATTACTAACAAAACGTTCCTCATCAATTTAGTTGGCAAGTAATACCAGTTGGAACTGTAAATTGAGTGAGCGATTTGTTCCATTTGACACTTCATATAATCGCCCACAAAACTGTAAAAGAATAACTGTAACAGTAGACCACTCAGCACTGAAATAGTTTTAGTTATCATTACTACATCATGCGATTTCAATGCCAAGATAAATTGAAAACCTGAAAAACATAATTACACAGCATTCAGTCAACATTCTTTATTATTAGGCATTACTACCACAAGAATTTTGCTAATTTATTCAATAATTTTGTTATGTTATTGAAATACTAGGAAATTGGATACAAAATGTTTTACTGACAACCCAGATAGCATAACTGATCTATTATATTTAAACTTCAAAAGAATTCATTTTCTTGATTTCTTTATGAATTAGCGTAATTTGCAATAAACTTAAAAAGAATTCCTTTCTGACAATTAACAAAGGATTCCATAAAAATACTTCTTACAGAGTTAAATTGAAGTTACAATAATTTAAAGAAATCCTTTTTCTGTTTGTAATAATTTCAAAAAAAATTCATGTTTTTTTCTTTGTCATAATATACTTGTACAAAATTATTCCCGCCACAAGTCTTGATCTGCCGCCATTAAAATTGTATCGTGTTTGAGTGATTGTTGCGAGCATAACAAAAATTAGTTTTTGCAATAGCGTTTTGTATATATACATATAAAAAATAGATATATAAAATATATATTACATATAATATATGCATGTATTTGCATACATAATCATGTTTAAATATAAAAGTAAAATTTAATTTGAATAAAAAATGAAATATAACTTATTCTTATACAGAATTAAGAAATACGAATATATAAAAATATGTGCTGCGGCAAAAAATATAACAATACAAAGAATATGACAATACAAAGATATGACAACATACAATATATATATTAATAATTGATTTATATTTTAAAATATTTTTTTTGTTAAAACATTTTTGTCGCAAAATATATTTTAATTAATTTTTATTTCATATTTCGGAGCATTCCAATAATCCCAACCTATTTAACTTTCTGATTCCAGAAAGAGCATAAAATGAATAGCTTTAAAACTTCGTTAGAATACTATTAGGTGTTGGAATTAATTCGTAGCGTTTTACAAGTGATGGGAAGTACTTTCATTAATGTATTTTTTAATGCTCATGTGAAATAAATAACATTCTTTCATTAAAAACGCTACGAATTAATTCCAACACCTATTATAATATTTAAAAATTATTTCGATTTTATTGGGAATTTATTTAGATTTTAAAAAAATGCTTTTTAAATCCGAAAAAAAGTCTTAATTGTTGACATAAAAATTCCTTTGAGACACTTAGAAATATTTTTCGAATAGAAATGAAATAGAAAAATAATTTATTTTGTAAACCGGTAATGAAAAAAGAATTCTTTTTTGATTCTCTGCTATCTGGGAGTATATAAGGTTTAAACTTTTTATTCTGCTGATTTTACAATATTCTAGCGGTGTAATACTTGTTTTACATAACAATTACAGGACACATATTATGAAATAAATTTGGATCGGAATAATTCTGATTTCCTTCTTGCAAAATACAATAGAAATCCAGCAATAATTCGACATCGGAATCTATTCGGAATAATTCCATAATACGTTCCTGAAATATTGAATTCTGAGATATTTACCAATCAAACTAATAATAACACAACTGAATAGTACTTGGACGAGCAAAACGAAACTTATCACATCGGACAAAAGTTCCGCAAGTTCTATTAAATAACGATGTTTTTGTGTCAATATTGAAAAATATTCATTTATGTTTTTGCTTTTCATGCCGTAGTTAGTAAACTCGATTTTTAGAAGTTCCAGTTGACCGCAAACGTGGAGAGTGATTGCGAGAAAAAGTGAATCATTACCTTTATAATTATATTTCAATGTTGTATTAAAATATTTTACATTGAAAATTTTTAATTATAATAGAAAAATTATTATTTAAGATCTTTTGAAAAAGTGATTCGAAAGAAATATAAATGATATTACGTGTAGCAATTATAGGAAATACAACTACGATATTTATTAAAAATAATGTCTATTAAAAAGAATTTGGAAGTTCAATGCATATGTGTGTATATGTAATATAAATAAAAGTGAAGTTTCAATTAGATATCAAGTTTAGTTTAAATGTCAATAGTAAATAAAATTACTGAAATGAAAGTGTAAACATTAGAAATTTTATTAATAAATTTTATGAAAAGTAAAACGTTTAAAATAAATTCATATTCTATACAAAATAAATTCATATTCGCATATAAATCTCTTTGATATTAACAGTTAGCTTATTACCACAATTGCTGGTACCAGTAAGCAGCAGTATAAAATATTGCACCGTAGAGATTACGAAATATAAACCTGTAGGTATTTGCAAATCCCCTAAAAATGTTATGGGCACTGGTAATTTTGCTGCTTGATTTTTAATGGATACATTAACGTGGACATTTTCATCGCCTGTTATCATAGGTGCCAGCGTAAAAATTGATGAAGCTAAATAAGTAAAAAATATGATACTGTAGCAAATCATTCTTCCCATAAATGCATGCTGCCGCATGATTGTGCGCTTCTCCTCAGTGTCAATTGTAGAATAATCGTTCACAGCGGAAGAGTAATTGCGAATCAGATTGTCAGCGTATAAGCGGAACGACAATAGCTTTAGTACACAGAGAATGTTGCAGGACATAAGCATTAGAGCATCAAGTTTTATATATGCAGCGCTGTTACCGAAAATGATTTCGAGGAACAACATGATCATCATCACGGTCTACACAGATAGAAAGTACTATTTATTATGTAAAACTTTATTACGGTTTTTCGTTTCCACTATATTCACGCAGCACCGAACGCTTCACTTAATCTGTCGAACTTGATATATTGAATGTACTTCCAAATGACATAGAAATTTTATTGAAATATGTATGAAATTTTATTGTAATATGAAAATTGAAAACATACCAAACTGAAGCCGCACGTGATAGAACGAACTAAAGAAAATGTATTATATTTTTGCAATGGCCAGACGCCTAATGGCAGAGTTAAGAGTTTGAAGGGAGTCATAGCATAGGCCACATCATCATTCCATGACATTATCTTAGTCATGTAGAGCTACACGTTTCACGATACTCAATAATATCGGTCCTAGTATCTCTATAATACGAGTTGATCATCGGAAATGTTCGCTTTCATGTTTATATTTTATTGAAACTGCACAATTTAACATTTACTAAAGTACCTTGTTATTTTTCAGAATACGGTTATTTTTGAAAGAAATTATTCATATTGAAGTATAGTGGGGAAAATATCGAATAGATGGAGGGGGTTTATTTTTTCCAGTACATCGTGTTGCATTGATCGTGATATAATACCTTTTATTCCGATATTTTTTCATCAAGAACATATACAATTAATTCAGAATTTAATGCATCAGAGTAGTGTTATTAGTGTCACTAAAATTATTTAAAGGTATTTTATATTTTACTATTGATACTTTTAATTTAGTTTGAATTAAGAAATGTACTGTAATTACATTTTTATAAAAATAAAATTTTATTTTATATTTGTTGTTATTTTTCTAGATATCTTTAAGCTTTAAGTGGTAATAGATTAACTATAAGAAAACCAAATAGTATCTGGGAAAAAAAGTATTAATGTGGGCTGGAAATGTAACTCATAATTCTATTATAATTAACATTATCTCTTGCAAAGTTTGATCTTTGTTTAATATCAAAGTTTGAAATAATTCCTTCACAACTTTTTGTTAATAATTAATGTTATTATAATTGATATTTATTTATTTAACTCAAAGCTCCATAATTTGATCACACTTTAACAAGTTGATTGCCCTCATTTTAGCAAACATCTAATATAACTATCATATAAGCAATTGTATTAAAATCTTATATTAATAAATTATCATTTGCACTCATTGACTTGAATATATAATTAAAATATAAAAAAGTTACATAAAAGAAACATTATAGCCACATTACCATTTTTTTACTATTTTCTAATCATAATATGTGTATAATACACATATATAATCCATTTATTTAATTATAAAAAATAATTAATTTTGTTTTATTTCTGCAAGCAATCTGTTGTTGGATTATCTTAACAAAATTCTTTTGAGAAATATGATACTAATAAATGTGGATATAGTTAATGAATGCCAATCTGTTGTGATATTTTATCCGAAACTAATAGAACATTGTTAATTATGTTAACGTCCATTTATTTGATAGTTATTAAATTCTAAACACCGATTATATTTTCGCAATTGTGAATAACGCATCACAGCAATTACTTCTGTTGCATACTTTTTAAAATGTGTTAAAATAACGTATAATATATTGATTTATATCAAAAAAACAATTTTTAACTTCAGTTTTATTATTCAATATCCTGCCTTATAGTAACTCTTACAAAATGATATTTCTTATATATATGTAAGGTGTTATTTTTTCGTTGAGATTTATTCTCAATAGTTACCTGCTCTCTATGAGTCCACCATCACTCGCAAGACGGATAAATACGAGAGAGAACTTTTTAATATGGTCATATAAGTCTCGATAGTTACGACGAAAAATCTGCCTGCTAACAATTGGACAGGTTGCTGCGACCGCATAATGACGAACAGAACATTCCTCATTAATTTCAGTGGAAAGCAGTACCAATTACAGCTGTAGATAGACTGAGCAATATCTTCCATTTGACACTTTAGATAGTCGCCCACGAAACTATAAAAGAATAACTGTAACAACAGAGCGCCCATCACTGTTATGGTTTTAATTATCATCACTACATCATGTGATTTCAATGCCAAAATAAATTGGAAACCTGAAAAATATGTAATACACAACATGCACAAATTAACTTTCTCTGACATTACTGAGATAGAAATTTTTCAAGGTTTACCTAATATTTCTCTTACGTTATTAAAATATATAGAATAAAAAATTAGATAATGTTTCTCAGACAATTAATACAATTTTCGAACGTTTTGCAAAAAATTTTACGATATTCCGTAAAACACTTTTTTCTGACAAAATATAATAATACGTTATATAACTGAAAAAGTAACTAGTTCAACATATTTACCAATCAAACAAATAATAAGACAACTAAACAGCATTTGCACAAGCAAAACGAAACTTATTACTTCGACGAGAAGTTCTGCAAGCTCCATTAAATAATGATGTCTTGATGCCAATTTTGAAAAATCTTCAAATATGTTCTTGCTTTCCACGCCATAATTGACAAATTCCATTTTTAGGATTTCCATTTGCCCACAAACATGTGTAGTGATAGCGAGGAAAAGTGAATCACTGCCTTCATAAATAAATGTCAATTTTCATTAACATAATTTATATACATTGAAAGTTTTAATAGTTAGAATCTGCTGCAGAACTGATATAAAAAAAAGAAAATATTATAACATTACAACTATAAAATAGATACGACATGCATTAAAAAAGAATATCTAGTGAAAAGTAAATAAAAATTAAATATATAATATTTAAATATATAATTAAAACAAATATTTTATTTAATTAGACATCAAGTTTAGTTTGTATGCTTTTAGTTAATAAAAAAGCTGAAAGCTAATAAATAGCTAAAATTAAAAAATTGAAGCTTATTATTGAATTAATATCGAATAATTAATATTAAAAGCAAAACGTATAAACAAATACGCAAGCTTCATTGATATTAACAATTAGTTAATTACCACAATTGCAGTTGCTATTGAGTACCAAAAGAAAATATTGCACTATAGATATCACGAAGAATAAATTCGCAGAAAGATGATAGCTTCCTAACGACCATGTTAAGGGTATAGGTAAATCTGATGCTTGATTTTTGATAGATACATTAACTTGAATGTTTTCTTCATCGCCAACTATTATAGGCACCAGACAGAAAATTGTTGAAGCCAAATAAGCGAAAAATAAGATACTACAGCTAATCATCCTTCCTATGAATGCGTGTTGTCGCATAATCGCATGCTTCTTCTTGTTGTCGATCGCGAGATAATCTTTTATAGCAGAAGTGAAATTGCGAATCATATTATTGGCATATATGCGGAATGACAATAGCTTCAGTACAGACAGAACGTTGCAGAACATAAGCATAAGAGCATCGAGCTTTACATACACATCGCTGCTACCAAAAATGATTTCGAGAAACAACATGATCATCATCCCGGTCTACACAAACAGAAAGAATGGACTATTTACAAGCTTTATTTCTGTTTCTCGCGTTTTTACTATGCGCTAAACATTTCACTTGAACATGATATATCGAACATAATATATCAACATACGAGTTTCAGAGAAAATTTTTTTGAAATATGAAAATTGTAATATGAAAATTAATAACGTACCAAACTGGAGCCAGATATGATAGAACGAATTAAAGCAAATGTATTATATTTTTGCAAAGGCCAAACGCCTAATGGCAGAGTTAAGAGTTTGAAAGGAGTCATAGCGTATGCTACATCGTCATTCCATGTCATTATTGCAGTTAAATAGAGCTGCGCGTTGCACAGTAACTCAATAATACTGGTCCTTGTCCATAATATGGGCCGATCACGTTCGCTTTCGCGTTTATATTTTATTGGCGCATTACTATATAATACCTTATGATTTTTCAAAACACAGTTATTTTTAAAAATGAAGGAAACAATTTTTCTTTTACATGAAAGTAGAGTGGGATAAAGATCGAATTGAGAGAGGGGGATGCTTCATTTTCCAGTATAACATCTGTCATTGATCATGCTTCAATACTTTTATTTTGATATTATCTTTTTACAAAGAATATTATCTTTTTACAAAGAATACGTATAATTAACTTAAAATTTAGTGCGTCAGTTTTTTTCAGCTAATATGAATAGTGTTGTTAATATTAAAATTATTCGCAGACATTTCATATTTTGCTTTTGTTAAGTTCAACTTTGTTTGAATAGACGAATGCATAATGATTTTTAACTTTATTAAAATGTTACTTTACGTGTTATTAATTTTTTAGATGTCTTCATGTAAAGACTGTGATGTTAAAAAAAAAGTTAAAAAAAAGGATGTGTCATATCTATTATTTTGTAGTCGCTTAAGAGACTAATATTTTTTTATATAATAATGAAATAACTAATTCTGCTTTATTTTTACAAACAATCTATTGTTAGATTGTAAAATTATTTAAAGGAATACGAGATTAAATACGAATCAGTCGATATCAATAAACATTTATATTCTATTTTTTATTGGAAAAACTATTAGTATAGTGTTAAGATTTTGTTTACTTGACAGTTATCAAATTGTAAGCAAAATTATAATTTCGTAGTCGCAAATCACGCATTACTGCAGCTTCTTAAAATAATGTGAATTACGAATGATATATAATACGTTTATTAATATTATAGAGAAAACAATATTATTAACTTTAAGTTGATTATTCAATTTTATTGTTTAATTCCAGATATATTTCCAAATATGATGTTTTATAATAATTTTTTTATATAACAATAATATATTTGAGTGTGTGTTGAAATATTTTTTCGAGTTTTCTTCTCAATAGTTACCTGCATTTAATCATCCTCCATTACTCGCAGGACAGACAAGTACGAGAAGGAGCTTTTTAATATAGACATACAAGTTTCGATGGTTACGACGAAAAATCCGCCAGTTAACAATTGTATCTGCTCAGAAATATGTGAGGCCTTTATTATACAGTTTTAACGCTGGACCCAAATGATTTATCAAAAGAGATTGTCATAACAAAAACTCTCGATAGTTTACCATTGCCGTCCCAGAGATATCGATCAAATAAAAAATAATATATATTGTATTCTGGTTAGATTTAAACCTGAATCTTTGATATAGAGAGTAGACGTGTAATTTCTTTGGGCCAGGCGATTTACAATAAGGCAAATACGTTGCTAGTCGCGATATTTCACGACAGCCAATCAGAAACATCACTAATTACTATTGATGCTTCTAATTGGCTATTGCGAAGCATTGCAACTAGCGATGGTGTGTTTGTAACTTATATTATAGACCACGCTTTTACACAATTGTCAAATATGATGACAATACTATGATATTATTGATATTATAAAGAAAAAAATTTTATTTACTTCAATTTTACTATTCAATTTTATATTATGATCCTATAATAATTTCTTTTATAGAATGATATTGTTTACGTATGTGTATAGTGATACCTCTTCAAGTTTTCCTCTCATTTGTTACCTGCACTCTAGTCTATCATCACTCGTAAGACGGACAAGTATGAGAAGGAATTTTTTAATATGGACATATAAGTTTCAATGGTTACGACGACACATTTGCCCGCTAGCAGTTGAACAGGTTGCTGCGATCTCATGATGACGAATAAGACATTCCTCATTAATTTCAATGGAAAGTAGTACCAGTTACAGCTGTAGATCGAATGCGCGATATCTTCCATTTGACGTTTCAGATAATCGCCCACAAAACTATAAGAGAATAATTGTAACAATAGAGCGCTCAGCACAGATGTGGTTTTCATTATTATCACTGCGTCATGTAATTTCAATGCCAAAATTAATTGGAAACCTGAAAAACACATAATTAGATAACATGCACAAATAGGCAATTCTCTCTGGCATCATTGATATAGGAATTTTGATAAAATCCGATTTTATTATATTATTTTATTATATATTATATATTATATTATTAGGATATCACAAAATAAAATTATATAATATTTCTTGAATGTTTTATATAATTTTAACATAGTAGCTTTTTTGCAAAAAAAAATTTCATTTTTCTAGATAGAACGGCTTTTGTCCCGAAAAAGAGTAATAATGCTTATATCGCATAATAGGAGAGTTTAAGATATTTACCGACCAAACAAATAATAAGACAACTGATCAGCAATTGCACGAGCAAAACGAAGCTTATCACATCTATTAGAAGTTCCGCATGCTCCATTAAATAACAATGTCTAGATGTCAATGCTTCAAACTCTTTCATGTCTTTATTTTCTCCGTTATAATTGGTAAATTCGATTTTTAAAAGTTCCATTTGCCCGCAAATATGAAGAATAATTCCAAGGAGAAGTATATCATTGCCTTTATAAATAAATTATTATTATAAATTAAAATACATTATAAAATACATGAAAGTTTTAATAAAAACCATTATCAGTTAGAATCTGAGTTAAAAAAATAAAATGTTATTGCATTGAAATTGCAAGATAGATATACAATATGCATTAAGAAAAGAATTTCTATTGAAAAATAAAAACTTTTTTGATATTTAATATCAATGAAAGTAAATGTCTTATATAATTAAGTATCAAATGTTTTGTTAGTTGACAAAACTAAAATAAGTTAAAAATCTAAATATAAAAATTAAAAACTTATTACTAAATTTTTGAGGGGGCAACCACTCCAAAAATAAGTGTACACATGGACTTCGGACTTCATCGGACTTCGAGGAATTCAACGAACTTCTGATAGATTATACATCGAAATTCAAGAGTGGTTACACCCCCGCAAATTTTATCAAATGTAAAACGTTTAAAGTAACTATGCAAGTCTCTTAGATATTAACAAACAGTTAATTACCAACATTGCCGGAGCAATTTAGTGTCAATAAAATTATTGCACTATGAAAATCACATAGTATACATTTGTAGAGAGATGATAATTTCCTAATGTCCATGGTAAGGGCACAGGTAACTCCATTGCTAGATTTTTGACGGATACATTAACTTGGATGTCCTCATCATTGCCTAACATTGAACTAACTATTACAGGTATCAGAAACAAAATTGGTGCCATATAACCGAAAAATGAAATACTGTAACAAATCATCCTTCCCATGAATGCGTGCCGCCGCATGATCGTGCACTTATTTTCAGTATCGATCGCAATATAGTCATTGACAGCAGAAAAAAAATTGCGAATTAGATTATCGGCGTATATACGAAAAGACAACAATTTTAATATAGAGAGAATGTTGCAAAACATAAGCATAAGAGAATCGAGTTTTTCATATATACTGCCGTTACCGAAATTGATTTCGAGGAACAATAAAATCATCATTACGATCTATACAAACAGAAAGGATGGATTGTTTATTACCACATTAGAGCTTTATTTCTGTTTCTCGTTTTCACTGTGTAAATTACATTGTGCACCAAACTGGAATTGCCAAACTCGATAGGTCGAAAGTATAAATTATTATGAACGTACCAAACTGACGACACATACGACAGTACGGATTAAAGCAAATATGTTATATTTTTGCAAAGGCCAAACGCCTAGTGGTCAAGTTAAGAATTTGCTGGGAGTCATAGCGTATGCTACATCGTCCTTCCATGACATTATTGTAGTTAAGTAAGTAGAGCTGCACGTTGCACAGTAATATCGGCCTTTATGCATAATACGAGTCATCAGCGACATTCTCTTTCACATTCATATTTTATTTCCGACGCAATTTTAATATTTACTGAAGTAATTTGTTATTTTCCAAAACACAGTTATTTTGAAAATTGAAGAAAACAGTTTTCTGTAGAAGTAAAGGGGATCAACTCGAGGAAAGAGGAAATTTCATTTTTCTTCTAGTGTATCATCTGTCATTGGTCGTGCTACAATACATTTTGTTCGGATACCATCTTTTTATCAAAAGATCATATGATTTGTTTAGAATTTAATGTGTTTGTTTCTTATCAACACGAGCAGTGTTGTTAGTGTCACTAAAAGTATTTGAAAACATTTCATATTTTGCTATTAATATCTTTAATTTGATTGAATAAATGAATGTTTTGTGATTTTTAAGAATTCTATTAGATGTATATATATTATTATTATTCTAGATATCTTTAAGTGAAAATGATAATAAATTGATCATATAAAACAATATTTATACTGCAATATCTATATAATTTCGTAATTACTTCAATTTAAAGGAATACCCTACAACATATTTAAAGGGCAATAAAGTGTAACCTAAACTACATATTTATCAGATTTTGTGTTAATTTAACATATTATAAATATTAATATTTTATTTAAAAGTTTTTTTTTTATGAAACGTGGGGAAGGAGAAAATAAAGCTCAAATTGAAGGAGAGGCTGCAAAAAAATGTTTTATATATACAGGGTGTTCGAAAAATTGCCCGTAATACTTCGGGAAGTTATTCGGGATGCAAAAAGAAGGAAAAAAAGATATAAAAACATAGATCCGGAAAGAAGTAGTTTCCGAGTTATAATCATTTTTATGTTAAAAAAAATAATAATTTATTTTTCATAATCACAATCATAATTCATTTCATAATATTTTAACATAAATAATTACATTTCGGACGATATTTGGGCGTTATCCATGATGCACCACGTGGAGGCATAATCCATTTGGCATTCCTCTTTTTTTATTTTTTTTATTTTTTTAAAATTTTTTTTACCGTACTAGAAGGAAGCGGATTATGCCTCCACGTGGTACATCCTGGGAACATTAAAATAGTTCGAAATGAAGTTATTTATGTTAAAATATTATACTATGAAATGAAATTATGATTGTAATTATGAAAAATAAATTACAATTTTTTTTAACATAAAAATGATTATAACTCAGAAATGATTTATTTTCGGACTTATGTTTATATATATATATATAGCTTTTTTTTCTTTTTTTTGGGCGAATAACTTCTCAAAGTATTGCAGGCGATTTTCCAGACCGTGTATATATGGATATATTTTATATATAATTATAAGTAATTATATATAATTATATACAACTTTATATACAACTTTATATACAACTTTATATAATTATATATAAAACATTTTTTTCCCGGGAGATGTTTCATATTCTTTTCAGTGCATCGTTTCTCATGTTGCAATCTCTTTTCTTCAATACCATTTTTTTTTATCAAAGATACGTACAAGTATATGTATAATAATATGGCTTTATAATGACCGATATGATTGGTACGACTAAAACCAATATTTCGAAATATTTTTGCACGAGCACAATACTATGATTAATTTAGAATAGTGCAATAGTTTCTTAGGATGCGTTCTCGGGAAGCTTGCTACCACACTACCAACGTTAACGCTACTATCTCTTAACGCAAGATTCTTTAGATTCTGCTAGATTTCTTTCGTTTTATGCAAAAACGCGTTGAAGCCTAATTTTATTGATTTTTGAGTTAAACTGTATAATTACAAAATATTGGACAACCATAACATTATCATTTTTTGCATGGACTCGATTTTAATATATAACTTTCCTGTAACTCTTTATCACGCAATTCCATTTTCACGTAATCCATTTTAAAAACTAAGTGTAACGAATACTATTGCGATTATTAATTTCGAAGTATCAGCTAACAATGTTCATTTCAGTATTCACTACGCTATCGCTGCTCATAGAGCACACGAATGCTACGCTATCAATGCACTATCTCTTTAGTGATAGCATTTGTAGCGCGAAGTTGTGACGTCAAACGCTGACGCTACTAACAGTGTCGTCACGATAATTTTATAGTGCTATCAGTTAACTCCTCGAGCAGAGATAGCGCTGCATAATATTGGTAATGAGCTCCCCAAACGTACACTTAGACAACATAAGTAATATTGTTAGCAATACTAAAATTATGCAAATATATTTCATATTTTGTTGTTATACGATATTTTTAATTCGTTTGAATAGATAAATCGTGATTATAATTAAAACAATTTTATTAAAATTATCTCTCTATGTATGTTATTATTTCTATAGATATTTCTATAGATATTTTACGTGAAAAATTGTTTATTATATGCTTCTGATGCTTTACGCTTCTACCATTACGCGTAAAACAGATAAATATGAAATAGATGTTTTTAAAATGCTCATGTAAGTTCCCAAATCTACAACGAAGTATCCAGCTTGCAGTTTAATCGGAAGCTGAGTCCACATCATGATAAATACTATATTTTTTGTTACTTTTATAGGAAGATCATACCAAAAACTGTGATAAACAGACTGCGCGACTTCTTCCATCTTTGTCTTTAAATAATCTCCGACAACACTATATAACGTTAATTGTATCAGAAAGGCGCTAAGTACCAAAAAGCTTTTTGACATCATACCATAGTCGTTGGTTGTTAAGGCAATGATAAATTGAAATCCTGCAAAAATACACATAATTAATGTAAATTTTATAATATTTCATATTTTTTTTATTAATTCATGAGCATATCAAATTGATGCATATTTACCTATTATAATTATAAGCATACTGCTGATAAAGAGTTGTACCATCAAAACGAATCTAATTATTTCAGCAAGCTTTCTGGTCATTCTTATCAAATGATCATGTCTCAAAATTAATGTGTTAAAACGTTCATAGACTTTCGGACTTGTTACGTCAAAGTTAATAAAATTTGCTTTTAAAATTTCCAGTTGGCCGCACACGTGTAATACAATATGAAGAAATACAGAATCACTACCTGTAAACATTATAATTAAGAATATGTCGTAAGGATGTACAACTATCAACTATAATAGATATATTAAAATTTTAGGAGTATTTATGAAAATATTTAATATTTGCAAAATTCAGTATTTTATTAAAATGGACGTAGAAATTTATTTCATATACGTTTAATAAATGAACAAAATTAGATGATTAAAAATGGTTTTATTATGTAATCAGGAATGTAAAAATTAATTATATGGCAGAAAAAACTCAATCCATAAAATCATAATTTTAATAATTCAGCTAGCCCTTTTCATAATTAATAAGTGAACTAATAAAATATTTTTGCTTATTGTACTTCTCTGCCATCATAAAATTAATATTATTTAGATAAAAATGTAACATGTATCCCCAAGGTAAAGATAAATACAATTTATAATAAAAAAATTAATTTTTTGTTACTCCTGATACAGGTGACTAAATAGATAATTAATATTAATTGCTTACAGATTTAAATCTCTATACACCGCGTCAAGATTGTGATCATTGTAAAGCTTTTAATACTTTGATTTTTTTATTTGATTATGTTTTATGTTTTGCTTTTGGTTAAATTTATTTTATTTTTAAATTTTTGGATATTAAATATTACGATCATAACTTTGAAATTTTTTCTGATAGTGATTGTTCAGAATTCAACAGTTAGGGCTAGGTATTATAATAGTATACCTAAACTAATAATTATGATTTATAAAGTTTTTTTCTTATCTAATAATTATTTTTTATATTTTTAATGATAATAAAATACAAAAAAAAGTTATTTTTTGAAAATCCAAAAAGAACGGTTTTACTGATTCCTCCTTTGCATTCAAAATGTAATTACATGGATTATAAAGTTTATTAATAAATATTTATTAAATATTTCCAACGCATTTAAAATTATATATATATATATATAATTTTAAATTCGCTTTGTAATCTATGTAATTACATTTTGAATGCAAAAGAGGAATCAATAAGGCCCTCTTCTTTTTGGACTCTCAGGATTTTCAGAAAATAATTTTTTTTTGTATTTTATTATCATTAAGAATATAAAAAATAATTATTAGATAAGAAAAAAATTTGATCTATAAAATCATAATTATTAGTTTAGGTATACTACTATGATACCTAGCCCTAACCGTTAAAATATAAATTAATATTTTGTAAAAATAACTACGTAAACATCAGGCAATGACCTACCGTGATTGCTAATGCACATGATTACTAAGTAGATGTACTGCAGTATAAAAATCATCAAATATAAACCCGTTGAAATGTGAAAATGTGCCAAGGTACATGTTGACGGAATAGCATATCCTGCTTGATGGCCCAGAATAGTTATATTAATTTTGGCTTCCTCACTGCTTAGTTGTGCGTGTCCCACGATGAAGATTACCGAATCGACGTAAGAGATCAATAAGGTGATAATGCAGATTATCCTTCCCCAGAAAGCATGATTTCGCATAATAATGCGTTTCTCCTCGGTGTCGATTGTAACATAATCGTTCATAGCAGAAGAATAATTGCAAATCAGATTATCAGCATATATACGAAACCATATTATTTTTGTTAAAGCAAGAATACCACATGAAAAGACCGTGAGGGCGTCAAGATTCGCAGTTGCGCTCGTGCAATTGTAATAGAGTTCGAGATACTGTACGATTACCACCACACTCTGTACATAAAATAAAAATGGATCTATTTACTGAGATTCGACTATGAGCAAAATAAAATATCGATATTCCATAATAAATATTCACACATCGAAGGCATAAGGAGAAGAAAAATTTCACGACATGAAAATTAGAAACATACCAACCCAAAACTAGATAAGATATGACGCAATAAAGCGAACTTATTGTATTCTTGCAAGGGCCAAGCACCTATGGGTACAGTTAAGTGTTTGACAAGGGTCATAGCGTACGCTATATCGTCATTCGATGACATTATGGCAGTCAAGGAGAGATATACTGTATTCACGAATGTCAGTCTTTGTCCATAATGTGATAAAATTCGCGTTCGCATTCATATTTTATTGAAGTGTAGGCACCATTTGAATACTTATCCGTATTCTCTGTTATTTTCCGAAGTACAGTTGTTCAGAACAATTGATGTAAACCTATTTTTATGAAAGTACAAAAGGGTAAAAAACAAAAAGAAAATGGAAAGAGAAGAGAAAGTTTTATTTTTGTTTCGATATGTTGTCTTCGATACGGCTGTCATGTGTTGTCAACGTTATAATGTAATTTCTCTTGCAATACATTTTTTCATAAAGAAAAGTATAGAGAGTATGGCACAGTTTTTAATTCAATTTATCAATTCATAAATCATCGCTAAATAATTAAAATTTTTTTTTACGTGCATATTTTGTTAATGATGCGCAGTTTTAATATCCAACAACTCATCAAGTATTTACCAATTCGTGTAAAACAGATAAGAAATAAGGATTTTTAAATTTTGTTTTCATTTATTCAGGTTGAGATTTTTCGATAATTTTTAATTTGATAAAATGTTGTCCTCACATCATAATAAAGACTATATTTCTTGTCACATTTATAGGAAGATTATAAGTGTTTAAAAAAATGCTGTATATAGATTGTAAAACAGAAAATAACAAGTATATACAAATGTATATACGTAACAAATATATCCCTTGGTTAAGAGCAGTTGAAAGTAATAGACAGTGTAAGGTACTGAAATATAATATACTATATATTTTTTATTTTACTTATTAACATATATCGTTTTTTATACCGCAGGAATTATTGAGGATTTTCTGATTTGTTAATTGTCACCTGTAAAAACGATATGTATGTTAAGGTGGTTTTCAAGATATCTGTCATAGTGTTTCGCGTAAGATAGAAAAATTTTCCGGCACTAATTCGAAGAGGAGTCTTCATTCTCATCATAATGAATATCAGATCTTTCACCATGACAGGTGACATTTCGTCCCATGCGATGCTGTATATAGTGTAGACAATTGACTCGCTTCGATTCTTCAAAGTATCGCCGGCATACGTATACAAAAAGGTTTGTATCATATAAAATTGAATGCACATGAACATTTTTATCATTTCCTTGTAATCTTGTTGCTTGATTGATAAAAGAAGCTCTACTCCTGAAAACACGCAATTCTTCGAATTATGAATGTATTATGTTAATTTAGATTTTTAGACTGGATGTATTTTACGCATTAAAGTATTTCATAATAAGTTTTATAATTTTTATTAATATTTTATTATTTTTTATATTTGATACTTTAATCTTTCTTATTATGAATTTTACTTTAAACTTTAAAAGTAATTCAATAATTCTAATTACATAAATGTATTGCGAAACTGTTTTTGCAATTTTTATAGTTTTTACTGGCAAGTTTTAAGATATAATTTTATGCTTTTGTAATATATCATTCAACATAGATCAATATAAAATCAAAAAGATTTAGATACATACCTGAGGTTGCAATAACTACGCTAATTATTAAAAGTCGTAGTAAAATGTTGATATTAAAAGCATCTTCAATATTCCTGGTCAATGCTATCAACTGGCAATGTCTTTTGACCAATGGTTCTAAAACATTTCTATGACGCTTTTCGTCGTAATGTATCTTGTTAATCTTCGTAAATTGTATCCCCAAAAGTTCTAGTTGACCGCAAAGATGCATAGTAATGCCGAAGAAAAAACTGTCGCAAGCACATTCTGATATCAATATCAAAGCTCCTTGTATTACTTGCATTATAAACAATATTTTGTACGTGGAATACGAAATCTCTTTGTACAGACACGTTGATGGAATGACAAAATTCCACGTAGCTACAGTATCATTATCTATAATTGCAGCCTGTAGAATGTATTAATTTTTACAAAATAAAACATTTCTGTTAAAATAAATTTCAATTTTACTCAACAATAATCTTATAAAAATTTAATACAACCTCTTGTTTATTGCTGAGGAAGACGGATATGAACCATAAGGAGCATGCTGTTGTTCCAACGATTAAGTGAGTCAGGGCGATTAGACGTCCTGCACGTGCATATTCCATCATCACCATGCGCGACTCTTTTTTCATAGACGAAGACGACCAGTCGTCGATCGCGGAATTGAGATTAATGGCAATCTTTTTCATGTAAATTCGTAGAAAAACAATGTTCGACCATGCATGCATACAGCTTTCTATTAGACGAAGAATATCCAAACCGTCTCTAACAGCATCACAGCTCTTGAAAGGTTCTACCAGCACGTTGATCATTGTGAGAGACTGCACGGTAGCAAATATAAAATTGCATTCTCATGTGAAGTTGCACTACATCAAAAACAGTAAATATCGAGAAACGACGTTTAAACTGTTTATAAAATTTTCAATCATCAATTGTTCTTTATGCTTAAATTATGATTAATTATAATAAATTATTGTGTATAATATGTATCTTTCAATGTATTATACTTTATATATTTTTTTATATATGCATGTCATTTCACGTATTATAGAATTTATTCCAATCACATACAAATAATAGACTTAATTACTGGACAATTTAAAGTTAAAATTCTTATAATTTTCAACTTGACTGAAAAAGATTTCAGTAAATGCAGTGCTGTTTACCTTAATTTTTATATTAAGAAATTGCTTTTTTTTTCTCTTACCATTACAAGTAGCTAATTTCTACATTGTTATCTTACATTATGTTACGTTTACCCCTGCTATAAATATTATGAACCACTGAATCGTGTAAACTACATTATCCTGCTGTAAAGGCCATAAACCAAGTATCCACATCATCGATTTTATCGTAGAGAAACCATAATCTATATCACTGTTCCAATTTGTCTTCATGTTCGGCAATGTATTAGTTGGTTTCGACCTCAAAAAGAAAAATTGTAGTCCTGCGTGACCGGATATTGTTCGGGTCGATGGCTTACTTTTGCCCCGAAGCAAATTACTACGTCTATATGCATCTAGTCCTTCCGCACTGACCAACCTTTAGGGTGGTAAGATAAGTATATGATACAAATTTGTGTCTCTCTACCGCATCTTTCGAATGCCTGCGAGTAATGCGCACAATTTTCATGTATACTGTTGTGTCAGCGCATAGACATAGATACTCGCGGTCAATTACGAGTTGAATGATGATGTTCTGTATATAGTAGGTTTACGTTCCTTTTCCACGAATAAAATGTTTTTTTGTTGTATCATCTAAGCGACGTAGTGAATAAAGTAAAAAAAAAGGTCTGAAGCTATCTATCGGCAGTATACGTGCGACAAAGTAGAAGAAGTTATGGTTATAAAAGGAACAATGAGTTTCTGTGCATTTCAGTTCAAGGAGCATTGCTAAATAATTACTTTTGACAATAATTACTAAAATAATAATAATAATAATATTATAGTAATAAGTATTATTATTTACTTAAAAAATAGTAATTAAAATTACTTATTTTTTATTTTTTATTAACAATATAATAATTATATATAGAAATTATAAGTATAAATTATATATATATATATATATATATATATATATATATAAATAGAAATATATACATATATATAAAATATTTAATATATATATTTAAAAGTATTTTAATTAAATCTTTTTTACATAGTGTTAATTTTTATATGATTTTTATTCTGCAAGTTCTAGGCATCTATCATAAGTCGGATTGGATTCCTATTGGAATTATTCAATTATTCTCTAGATTTCTATTGTGCTTTCTAGGAAAAACGGAATAATTCTGATGGGAATTCATTCCGACATGTTCCATGATAGGTACCCTAATTAGATTTATTGATTTTTTATTAATCTTTTAGCGCCATTCGTAAAACTGAAATATATGAAGCTGCCGTCTTCAGAATGTACACAATTGCCTCGCAATTGGTGTAGAAAAATTTTCCACCAGTGAAACGAAACGGATAGCTTGACCTCATCATAGCAAAGTTCAAGTCCTTCATCATCGTTGCGGGAAGTGTAAACCAGGAAGCCTTAAACATTGCATGGAATATATCTTCACTTCCTTTTTGTATAAAATCACCGCCATAGCAATACAACAGCGATTCCATAAGCATATAGTTTAAAACTAGAATACTTTTCATTAATTCGACATAATAGTGATGTTTTAAACAAAATATTATACGTAATCCTGAAAGAAACGAAAAGATGAAAACTTAAAGATTAATATAATATAATACGATTAAATTTTTAATCACAATAAAATATTGTATAATACAATATATTTAAATATATCTTGATAAAAAATAAGAATTTATAAAAAAATCATTAAATTTACAATAAATTCGACATACATGTTTGATACGATACCTAATAGCGCGAGCAGAAGCGTTACTATAACAAGTTGGAATAATATAATCAGATTGAACGTATCTTCTAAATTCTGATGGAGTTCTGTTAATTCGCAGTGCCTGTTAATCAAGCTAATAAAGCGTTTCCGATGATTTATCTGAGTGTCTGGTTTGCTTGCAAAATTTTTAAATTTTTTTTTTAGTACTTTAAGTTGACCAGTGAGATGTAGAGTAACATTAATATAAAAACTGTCTCCAATAGGTTGCATTATACATATCATGAGTAATTGAACAGTTTGAAAGCCGATGACCATCGAGTATTGTAAGCCGTTAATTTTATTACCGAATTCGCCACATGGAATTATAAATAGCCTATCTGTTGCATTAACATTACCTGTATACAATAAGAATATAATTCTTAAGAACAATAATATAATTCAGATATTAGAATAAAAAAGTTAAAGTTAAAAAAAAATAAAATAATATAATAAACATAGAATTAAAGTTTTAATGCTTTTTGTTTAAACATTTATAAGATTTTAGTAAGAAAATTTTAATTTAGATTATGTCTACCCATACAGGGTCACCAGTAGTTACAATGAAACCAACGCGTAGCCAACGCTACGACTGTCGACTAACGCCAAAGTTCTGTCAACCAATACTGAGCAAACGTCATTGGCAAATAATTGACTAAAATGATTGAACCAGTACTATCTGCCAGTACTGAGTCCAAATTATCATCCAGTACTTAGGCCGTACTGGACTAATAGTTTGTCAGTATCTGAACCATGGCAACCAGTAATGGTCCAGCATTGGGTCGATTGTAACCCCATATGGGTATTTTATTAAATGGAAAACTAAACGATAGTTATTTATATGATTGCATATATTTTGTATGTTTTTTTCTTGAAATCTAGAGTAGAAAATTCAATACAGTAACAAAAAAATAATTTGCAAAATAAATTTATTTCTAATACACTCTAAGTACAAACCAAACGTTATTTGTTATCATTTTAATGTCAAAATGTAACTAAAAACATCATTTTTATTAACATCAAAATGACAACAAACTCTAAACGTCGCCTTGCTAGGACAGTACTGAATAATAAAAAATATACAGACTTTTTTATTTTTTAGGATAATTCCTAATAATTGTTATTAACATTCTAACATGTTCATTTAAACATTTATTGGATAATAATTCAACAAATATTCCAAAAACATCACATTACCATTTGATACGTTCATCATTTGATCTTGTAAAAATATTTCTATTAAGTTCATAACTAAGACGGACAGCAGATAGAGGGAACCACATACGAAAGCTGAATACAACATCAAAAGAGTATACAATCTGGATTTAAATGCATATTTCTTCATGATTTTATACGATTTCTCATCATTCTTTGCAGACACCCAATCAGCAACAGCAGCCTTAATGTTTTTAGTTAACTTTCCTCCGTTGGCAGCAATAGCGATATATTTCAAATTTAAATTCAATGTACATGAAAGATATATTATGGCATCTATATTTGATCCGGTATCACCATTATTTCCAGTGAATTCCATAAACAGGAAGATGAGTGGTGAAAGCTAATAATGATCCCATTGCCTTAGAAAATATGCATGTATGTGTAAAAATATATTCATACTTAAAAAGTTCGCGTTATTTACGAAGACATTTAATAATTTTTTTGTGCATAAATTTGTTCTTAAATTTGTTCTTAAATTTAATAATTCGTATTGTTCAGTATATTTATTCTCTTTCTGTTGCAACGTGTTTTTACAATTTCTTCCTTGTCAATGTACTATTAACGTACCTGTAGAAATATCATTACGTTCCATTGGATTATCGTGACTATCGTCCTCTTTTGTAACGGCCATATACCGAGTATTTGCATAAATGTTCTATGAGTAGAGAACACATAAGCGATATCATCATTCCAAACATCATCCGACATTATAGTGATCACACAAACTACGCGGATGACTGAACATTCGAAACTGTTATGGGTGCAATTTTCGATGTCGCAAATTCAATGTCAATTTACAAACGTTTTTGTCATAAAACGTTATTATAGGTACAATAATGCAAATTTTATGTCAATTTACGAATGTTGTTATGAAACATTACTATTGGGTGCTTTTGATGTCGCAATTTCAATGTCGATTTATGAACGTTATCATGAACATTACCATGGAATATGCAGATAAGACATTATTATCACCATTAGGCTCATGTTTTATTAGTTTGTACAATGCATGATGAATGGTAGTAAGATAAATGTGAAAAAATACTAGTACGCATGTCTACATCTTCCACAATCCTGCAGTACGAGCGCAATAGAAAAAAGATCGTGTTAGTAGTGATGTCAAAAAAATGTGCGTTGTTCAATATAAACGATAAATTAATTCAGAATTTGAAAGTTATGTAGTATATTAATAAAAATGTAAAATCTGTTCTAATTTGATTCATAATGTTGATATATTATTGTATTTCAAGACAAGATTCGTAATGCAGTCTTATTTGTGACATGGGATTTTGAGTTTCGATAGAATATTTAAAAAAACCATCTTAAGCAGTACATTGCAATGATTCTACTTAACAATTGGATATTCAAAATTATATATAAAGGATAAATGGTAAAATAATCATTACGTTTAAAATATGTTAGTAAAGTATAACGAGTTAATAATATGATATTTGCAATTACTGATAACTTAACAATTTAACATAATAAAAATAAGTTTACAGGAGTAGAATAAAAACAAAAAAAATTTTTTTTGTAAAAAACATATAGATATTAAAGTGATAATTTCTTACAAGCTCTTTCGAGTATATATTTCTGAGACTTTTTTTATGAGAAGAAATAATCGATTTTCGGCACAATTAGACGATTATATTGTGATTGCAAGAGCAATTTTATTAAAATAATATTCTAATAATCTTTTATTTCTACAAAATTTTCTCTTGTCAAACATAATTCCAAATCGTAGATTTGTACTTTGTAAAGTGTTTTCATCATGAGTATTATATTTTATATTTCTATCATTACACGTAACACAGATAGATACGAAATAGAAGTTTTCAGGATACTCATATATGTTGCCAGGTTTACCACAATAAAATTTCCAGCCAGCAGCTTGGCGGGAGATCGTGTTCTCATAATGATAAAGATTAAATTTCTCGCCAATTTCGTAGGAAGATCGTACCAATTGCTTTGATAAATGAAAAATCCAACTTCTTCCATTTGGGACTTCAAGTGATCGCCGATAAAGCTATATATGGACAACTGTGTTAAGAAGGTACACAATACCATAGCGCTTTTCCCCATAACAACAACGTTATGTGTTTTTAATGCTAAGATAAATTGAAAACCTGAAAAATTATTTATCTACTTAAGATTCTTGTAACATACATATTTTGAATAACTTTATAATATCACAAATACAATATTTACCCATTATACACAATAGAATGCTGCTAATAAATAACTGCGTTAGCAAAACTATACTGATCGATTCGGTCAATTCCTTGGCCAATTCTATCAGATAGTTATGCCTCCGAATTAGATCATTGAAACGATCGTACACTTGCGGACTTGAGACAACAAAGTTGACGAAATTGGCTTTTAGAATTTTTACTTGACCGCACATATGCAATGTAATATTGAGAAACAAAGAATCATTACCTTTATAAAAAGAAAAAAAAGAAATACAATGATACAAATTTCATTAATATAATAAAAAATACATATACAGAATAAATCTCGGGAATCTTACAATTTTCAAAATGAAATAACATTACAAAACATAATTTAAATATTAATTGTTTCTTATATAACAATAAAAAATAAAGAGTGCTATTTGAGTATTGGACATAGCAGTTCTATTAATTCTTTAATATGATTGGTTCTTGCCTTTAGTTCTTTGCTAGATCTAAATGTAAAGATCAATTGAAACAAAACATTTTATTTTCTGTTGTTATACAACAAGAAATTAATATTTACGTTATTTTATATTATTATCATATTTGAAAAATTGTAAAGTTCCCGTAGCTTATACCCAATAATATTTTATTAAATTCTTTATATTATCTTTATCTACAGAATTACATCTTGTTTTTACATATAATGTTTTTATAAATATATTTTTTGCTGTTCTCTATATGTATCATATATGTTGTTCTCTAAAACTTTTAGAGTGAATCTTTATAATTTAGCAATAAACAATTAATAATTGCTTCAATAAAGTTAATAAAATATTCGGATGTAATTTTGTGTTTTGATTCTGGCATATTTTAAATAACATTACATGATCGAAAGATGTAAAAAAATATATATATATATATTAAGCAACAAATAGATTTTACCATGATTACAGGTACACGTAAGTACTAGCACAATAAACTCGAAGATACAGATAAATTCATACATGCTCCTTGGGACATGCAAATATTCTAACGCGCATCTTGACGGCATTGGATAGTCCAATACTATGTCTTCATTTGTTCTGTTGATTTGGACATCTTGATCATCAACCAGATCTTCACCAAGAAGAGGTATTAGCGAATATATCGTCACACTAATGTAAGAGAAACACACCATAAAACAGGAAAGAATTCTTCCCATAAAAGCGTGTTTTCGCATGATGGCACGGTATTCTATGTTTTTAATTGTCAAATAATCATTCCGGGCAGAACTGTAATTGTCAGTTAAGTTTTTCGCGTAAATACGGAAACATATAGTCTTGAACACTCCGAGTACACCGCAACAGGCTAACATGAGACCGTCTATATTCTGCTCCGTGTTAGTACAGCCCATGTGAAACTCCATGGAAGGCAAGATCACTATTATGCTCTGTTGATATGCGTAAATGGTATATTTTCACAATCGAACAGTTTCGATATCTAGGAAAAATATGCACCAATTCTAGATCGACGGATCTTTGAAAATATTAAAATTTAATTATAATTATAATTTTTAGAATTGGAGCAAATAAACTTTCATTTTATAGTTCTCTATGTATATATGTAAAAATACATTAGAATTATCTGAATTAATTCAAAGATATGCAAAATTGAACACTTTTTTAAACTTTAATATTAAAATATTTACAAAGCAAATATACTATATGATAGATAATATAACAGTTATATAAATTTTTCCGTGCTATAAATAAAAATTTAATAGAAATAATATCAATGAAAATCTTTTTTCAATTTTATATATAAATTTTATTTATCTAACTTATTTTCTGTGTATGCGATTTATTCTTTCTGATGATATATTACCAAAAATGTTACATCAATGCGATTCTTTAATACGAATGACGAAGTCAATGACAAAGTAAACAACATAACACATCTCTAGAATTTTTTAGAAATAGTTATATCATCCTTCACATAAACAAGAAATAAATCATAAGTCCTAAGTAGAAATATCTTCATTGCACAATTTACAACGGTTAATGATTTGTGCATCTATGATATTCTCTATTAATGACTTATTATTAAAAAAAAACTCGTTTTTTTCCTAAAAAAAAACACAATTTCGTAACGTCATCACTAATAGGATACCTATCGCTTAAAAATTCAAACACTGGATATTGTAATCGATATCAATGAAGATTTATTTTAATTATTATGTTAACGTAAAAGTTCTATCTACGTATCGTGACAAAAATCGTCGAAACTGAGACGATACCATGCAACAAGTGACCAAGACACATCGTATTAGCGAATAGATGTTATAAACTTGAAGTGGCCAAACGCCGATGGGCCACGTTAACAGTTTGAAGGGAGTCATCGCATAGGCGACATCGTTCTTCCATCGTTCACTTGCCATCAGGTCGATGTAATAACCGTAACTGATGCCAATAACCAATAATGTGCTCGGTGCATCGACACAACGCAGGTATTACGATTCATTTTTTATTCAACTTGAAACATATACATGCTTATCAATCTATCTTCGCTGTCTTAACGCATTATCAGAAAGTGCAAGATATTATGCTTTTATGCCAAATTGTTTTTGAAGAATTTATGTAAGCACTTCTTCTAAGTTGTTACGAACATTGAACTATATCCTTTTCTACATGGAGAAACCGACCGTTTACTTGAACAATTCAGTTACTATGTTATTCTCTGTGTAGTTCTATTTCAGTTTCGCAATGCAGACGCAACGATGTCGATCGAATTTCATGAATTTTTCTGTTCAAAAGTAATATAACAAGTGAGTCATACATGTTTCGTTTTTATTTCGTAAGTCAAAAAATTAAAATCAAAAATTAAAATTTTCTAAACTTTAATTAAATATATTTATGTTTCTAACAGTATTTATGAACAATCATAATTTATAATACAGAAAAATAAGAAGCCGAGACTTTCAGAATATTTTTAAGATTTTTAAGATTTTTATTAAAATTTATAATATATATAATAATATAGAATTTATTTACTCTTATACGAATGGATTCTAGCACGAACGATTATAAAGTATACACTCTCGCAGAATATTTGTAGGCGAATCATACTTAAGTAAATCGTATGAGAAATTGCATTTTTAAAAATAGAGTTTCTTTCTGTGTAAGAATAGCTGATATAGCTATAAGAATATGCTTATCATTATAATGTATTAAAAGAGATTATACATTTTGTGACAAAAAAATTCACAATTTACTAACGACAAATTGAGCTATAATTCTGAACAAGACTTGATATTTAACTATCTATTTTTGCAATAATTAATCTTACTATTATTCTTTTTTAAATGATTGGATGTAAAACGAGCACCTGTGATAAAGGATTTATATTGGAAAGAAAGAAATATATAGTTTGTATTAAATATATTATCTATTAAATATATAAGCAAAGCATGAAGAATTAGTTGTCCAAATGACTATATCAATAATGTCTTCGGTTAGCCTTGCTTTAAAAGCAAATAATATCTCTCGATTAGCATAACTATTTCATTTGTTTCCAAAATCCGTTTTTCCTAAATCTTCGTGGAACAGCAACAGCTCTATATGTAATAGGCTGAGCACTTCCAATTGACTACAGAGATGCATGCAAACACCGAAAAGAAAACATCAATGCCAACATTCCCCGTAGATGTACTGATTAACTAAAAAAAAGAAATATATATTAAAGGATACATATATTGTAGCAAATGATGAAGCATTGAACAAACAGATCATCTCTTGAGGCAGTTCCATGCTCATTTTTTTCAGATTTGAAGTTATAAGATATGCCGTTTTGAGAAGAAGGCGACATCGCAAAAGATAGAAATGACCTAATCAATGGTATAATAAAATATGAAAAATTATCTGAAAGAAGAACAAATTTGCCTATATGTTATATAAACTACCATAACAGTATATCGTCATAAAATAAATATGAAGAAGTATATAAAATATATTCAAAGAATATAAGTATATTTTTATTAGAAAATTTTACTCGGTTTATCTATAAACAACAGTGTACAGAATTAAAAATTATTCTATCTCAAGGAAAAAAATATATAAGTACTGAAACTTACAATAAACATATACTAATTTATACACAAAAGTGAGTGTTTATATACCTATCTCTCAAAATAAAGAGGATCTTTTTATGTGCTCGCTTGTGTCCAAAAAAACATAATATGTATTTCATATGTTAGAGAAAATAATTTATTAATAAATAAGACAATTTTACTTTTAATTGAATAACTTTTGCTTGTATAACTCTGCAATTTATATTATCAGAAACAACAATTTAGATAATTGATAGCACATTTTGACGATTAGATTAATCTTCGATCTAAAAAAAATAGCGCGCAATTTTATCAAATTTCTGCCATGATCGAACTGCCACGTTATTCGCTAGCCAGAAAATTTATTCAATATTTTTTCTACAGTTTGCATGACGCTATACATTGCATACATTAATGATTACAATGTCATCGAGCGTAAGCACCAGCTAACGCAGTTCATACTTTCATTCATTACTTATCGATTGGAACGCATTTCGCTATGCACTCCGACGTTGAATATTTCTGTAGCTTTGCGAATTTGTAACCATTGCACATGGCCGGAAGTGACTATTCGTCATATGTAATTCGTAAAAACCTTATAACTCTAATACGTGACATTAATTTAACAGCTTAATGATAGAGCATATGTCAATTTCTCATATAGAGTCCCTTTGACCCTTATACAAGGGCAGTGGAACAAAGTACTACTTTTTTTCTTCAAACTTTCTGATGATTCTTAATATTTAAGTAAAGTGCACATTGATATAATTTATACTTCCGAAACTATCATTTTCTATAATATTTTCTAGTCATTTTTTCATCAATTAAGAATATATATTTTTAGTTATAAACAATTTCAAACCAAAAACGCAATTTAATAAATAATATTGTTTATGTTACGTATCCTGCAGATTTTCAGTACTGATAGTGTATATCGAAACACGGTTTTACTTTCATCATGGGAACCCTATTTTGGAGACTCGACTTAAAAAAAAATCATTTTACTGGAACAGTTGTGAAAGATCACATAACGCTATGCTTATTATGCATAGTCTATAATACACGGAGTAAGAAATAAGAGTAAGAAATTAACCAATAACAGTCGAATGTGAAAATTGTAATCGATTATGATTGTGATCAATTTCTTACTTTTTCTTCTTATTCCGTGTATTGTAAACGACGCATTCGCCTGTACGGTTCTTACTTATGAGAAAGTAAATCCCGCTGTCTCCATCTATCGGCAATATCTATTACATGGACGCTATTCTAGAAAGTAAAGAAAAACTATAGAATAGAATAAAAGACATAACATTTTAAATTTTTTGAAACATTTAATAATAAAATAATAGTAAAATAATGTCTTGAAGACAAGCCTCCAAAATAAAGGTAAATAAAGTGTTTTTAATAGTATAATTTCGTCGATTAATATAATTTAATATAAATACTGATAACTTAATAATTTAACATAATAAAAATGAATTTATAAAAGTATAGAATGAAAACAAAAACATATTTTTATAAAAAACATATAGGTACAATATTAAAGTGGTAATTCCTTACAAGACAGCGTATCTTTTTCAAGTAAGTATATGTTTCTGAGACTTTCTTTGAGAAAAAATAATTGATTTTCGGCACAATGAGACGATTATATTGTGATTGTAAGGGCAATTTTATTAAAATAATATTCTAATAATCATTTATTTTTACAGAATTTTCTCTTGTCAAACTTGTCAAACATAATTCCAAATCGCAGATTTGTACTTTGCAAAATGTTTTCATTACGAGTGTTATATTTTATGTTTCTATCATTACACGTAACAGAGATAGATACGAAATAGAAGTTTTCAGGATACTCATATATGTTGCCAGGTTTACCACAATGAAATTTCCAGCCAGAAGCTTGGCGGGAGATCGTGTCCTTATAATGATGAAGATCAAATTTCTCGCCAATTTTGTAGGAAAATTGTACCAATTGCTTTGATAAATGAAAAATCCAATTTCTTCCATTTGGGACTTCAAGTGATCGCCGACAAAACTATATACGGACAACTGCATTAAGGAGGTACACAATACCAAAGCGCTTTTCCCTATAACAACAACGTTGTGTGCTTTTAATGCTAAGATAAACTGAAACTCTGAAAAATTATTTATCTTCTTCAGATTTTGGTAACATACATATTTTGATAAATTTTAAAATGTTATAAATACAATATTTACCCATTATACACAACAGAATGCTGCTAATAAATAACTGCGTTAACAAAACTACTGATCGATTCGGTCAGTCCCTTGGCCAATTCCATTAGATAGTTATGCCTCCTAATCAGATCATTGAAACGATCGTAGACTTGCGGACTTGAGACAACAAAGTTGATGAAATCGGCTTTTAAAATTTTTACTTGACCGCACATATGCAATGTAATATTCAGAAAGAATCATTACCTTTATAGAAAGAAAAAAAAGAAATACAATTGATACAAATTTCATTTTATTAATATAATAAGAAATATATATATATATATATATATATATATATATATATATATATATATACAGGGTGGGCCATCTATTGGTACGTTTTTAAAAATGCGATCAAATGAGCATACATTGATATTTTTTATTAATTTTTTTTTTGTTGTGAAGCTAAAAGTATCCGCGTCAAGAATGAAAAACGATTTCGTTCATGTGGCTCCCTCTACTGGCCTTACAGTATGCCATTCGGTCACCCCAATTATTAATGACATTTTGGACTACCTCGGCGCCAATTTCACTCAAAACAGTCGTAATATTGTTTTTCAAAGCTGGAATTGTCTCACACTTTGAGCCACAGCCTCAATATTCTCGGGTGTGCGCACTGTCCGAGCTCTGGGACCACTTCTGTCATCCACTAACATCCCTTTCTCACGAACTTTCCTCACCAATTTGCGTATAGCTCCTTCGGTGGGTGCTCTATCACGACCCATATTTCTTTTCAAAATTCGTACAGTTTCGGCGACACAGCACTGACTTTGAAAATAAGTTTTTAAAATTTCAAAACGCTCTTCAAGAGAAAACATGTTGTTTCGTGCCGCGGACGGTATGACTAATAAACTGTCAAAATTTCGGGTCTGTAGCTCGTTCGGTGTTGCCATACGACGAAATTCAAAAACGTACCAATAGATGGCCCACCCTGTATATGTATATATATATACAGAGTACAAGCCGAGAACCTTACAATTTTCAAAATGAAATAACATTACAAATCATAACTTAAATATTAATTCCTTCTTATATACCAATAAAAAATAGAATGCTATTTGAATAATGGACAAAGCAGTTCTGTCAGTTTTTTAATATAATTGGTTTCTGCCTTTGTTAGATCTTGTAGAAATCAATCGAAATAAAATATTCTATTTTTTGTAGTTATACAACAAGAAATTAATATTTAAGATATATTTTATATTATTATCTTATATTAAAATTGTAAAGTCCTGTAAGCTTACTCTGTAATATTTTATTAAATTTTTTTATATTATCTTTATTTACAGAATTATCTTGTTTTTACATATAACGTTTTTATAAAAATATTTTCTGCTTTTATGTTATTCCCTAGAACTTTTAGAGTAATCTTTTTAATTAGCAATAAATAAATAATAATTACTTCAATAATGTTAATAAAATATTCGGATGCAATTTTGTATTCAGAATTCTGGCATATTTTAAGTAACATTTCGTGATAGAAAAATATAAAGAAACATATATATTAAACAACAAATGGATATTACCGTGATTACAGGTGGACGTAAGTATTAACACAATAAACTCGAAGATACAGATAAATTCATATATACTCCTTGGGGCATGCAAATATTCTAACGTGCATCTTGACGGCATTGGATAGTCCAATACTATATGTCTTCATTTGTTCTGTTGATCTGGATATCTTGATCATCAACCAGATCTTCACCAAGAAGAGGTATTAGCGAATATATTACCACACTAATGTAAGCGAAACAGGAGAGAATTCTTCCCATAAAAGCGTGTTTTCGCATGATGGCACGGTACTCTGCGTTTTTAATTGTCAAATAATCATTCCGGGCAGAACTGTAATTGTCAATTAAATTTTTTGCGTAAATACGAAAACATATAATCTTGAACACTCCGAGTAGACCGCAACAAGCTAACATGAGACTGTCTATGTTCTGCTCCGTATTAGTACAACCCATGTGAAACTCCATGGAAGGCAAGATCACTATTGTGCTCTGTTGATATGGGTAAATAGTATATTTTCTCAATTAAACAGCTTTTATGTCTATTAAAAATATGCCCCAATTCCAGATCGACGGATCTTTGAAAATATTAAAATTTTATTATGAAATAAAATTTTTAGAATTGGAATAAATAAGCTTCCATTTTAACTCTTTATGTATAAATACATGTTATATATAAATACATTAAAATTATCTGAACTAATTTAAATATATACAAAATTGAACACTCTATAACTTTAATATTAAAATATTTACAAAGGAAAGTTATTATACAATGAATAATATAATGGTTATATATAAATTTTTTCGGGCTATAAATAAAAATTTATTTGAAATAATATCAATAAAAATTTTTCTTTAATTTTATATGTAAATTTTATTCAAATCAAATTTATTTTCTGTGTATGCGATCTATTCTTTTTGATACTATACCAAACATGTTACATGAATGCGATTCTTAAATTCAAATGACGAAGTCATAAAATAAATGACATAACACATCTCTAGAAATAGTATTTCTTAGAAATAGTTGTGCTACCCTTTACATAAACAAAAAAAATAAACCGTAATTTCTAAGTAGAAATATCTTCATTGAACGATTTACAACGTTAATGATTTGTGTGTCTATGACATTCTCTAATAACTTATTACTTCTGAAAAAAAAAACTCATTAAAAAAAAATACAATTTCGCTATGTCATTACTAAGGATATCTATTTAAAAATTCAAACACTTGATATTGTTATCGATATCAATGAAATTTTATTTCAAATATTGTGATGTTAACATAAAAGTTCTATCTACGTATCGTGACAAAAATCGTCGAAACTGAGACGATACCAGGCAACAAGTGGCTAAGACACATCGTATCAGCGAAAAAATGTTATAAACTTGAAGTGGCCAAAGGCCGATCGGCCACGTTAACAGTTTGAAGGGAGTCATCGCATATGCGACATCGTTCTTCCACCGCTGACTTGTCATCAGATCGACGTAATGACTGTAATTGATGCCAATAACCAATAATGTGCCCGGTGCATCGACACAACGCAGGTATTACGATTAATTTTTTATTCAACTTGAAACATATATCCGCTTATCAACCTATCTTCGCTGTCTTAACGCATTATCAGAAAGTGCAGGATATTATGCTTTTACGCCAAATTGTTTTTGAAGAATTTACGTAACCATTTCTTCTAAGTTGTTGCGAACATTGAACTATAGCCTTTTCTGCATGGAGAAACCGACAGATCATTTACTTAAACAATTTAAGTCATTACGTTACTCTTTGTATAATTCTATTTCAATTTCGCAACGCAGACGCAACATGTCGATCGAATATTATGAATTTTTCCGTTCAAAAGTAATATTATTGGTGAGTCATACATATTTCGTTTTTATTTCGTTAGTCAGAAGGTAAAAAGCAAAAATTAAAATATACAATTTCGCAAAATGTTTTTAGACGAATCGTACCATTTACTTATATAAATCGCACGAGAAATTGCATTTTTGAAGACAGAGTTTCTTTCTATATGAGAAGCTGATATAGCTGTATAAAAACATGCATATCATTATAATGTATTAAAAGAGATTACGTTTTGTGACTAAAAAAATTCACAATTAACTAATGACAAATTAAGCTGTAATTTTAAAATACTTGAAATTTAATTATCTATTTTTGCAACAATTAATCTTATTATTATTCTTCTTTAAATGATTGATTGAACGTAAAACGAGCACATTGTGATAAGGAATTATCAATGGAAAAAAAGAAATATATAGTTTGTATTAAATTCGTATTATCTATTAAACATATAAGCGAAACGTGGAGAATTAGTTGAGCGTCATAAAAATGACTGATATCAATAATATCTTTGGCTAGATTTAAAAGCAAAGTATCTTTCGATTAACATAACTATTTCAGGTTGTTTCCAATATCCGTTTGTCCTACATCTCTTTGTGGAACAGCAACAGTTCTATACGTACAAGTTGAGCACTTCTAATTGATCGCAGAGATGCATGCAAACACCGAAAAGAAAATATTGATCTCAACATACTCCATAGATGTGTTGATTAACTAAAAAAAAAGAAATATATATTAAAGATACATATATCGTAGCAAATGATCTAAGCAATAAACAAGCAGATAATCTTTTGAGGCAGTTCTATGCACATTTTTTTCAGATTTGAAGTTATAAGATATGCCGTTTTGAGAAGAAGGCGACATCGCAAAAGATAGAAATGACCTAATCAATGGTATAATAAAATATGAAAAATTATCTGAAAGAAGAACAAATTTGCGTATATCATACATTATATGAACTACCATAACAGTATGTCGTCATAAATAAAATAAATATGAAAAAGTATATGAGATATTCAAAGATTACATGTATGCTTTTATTATAAAATTTTACTCGTTTATGTGTATATATAAACAACAGTTTACATAATTAATAATTATTCTATTTCAAGGAAGAAAATATATAAGTACTGAAACTTTACAATAAACATATACTAATTTATACACAAAAGTAAGTGTTTATATACCTATGTTTCAAAATAAAAAGAATCTTTTTATATGTTCGCTTGTGTCCAAAAAAACATAATATGTGTTTCATATGTTGGAGAAAATAATATATTATTAAATAAAATAATTTTACTTTTAATTAAATAATTTTCGCTGACATAACTCTGCATTTATGTTATCAGAAATAACAATTTAGATAATTGATAATACATTTGGACGATTAGATTAATCTGTGAGCTATAAAAAACAGCGTGCAATTTTACAAAGTTTCTGCCATGATCGAACTGTTATGAGCTGAACAGCCACATTACTCGCTGAAAAGAAAATTTGTGCAATATTTTTTATTCTACGGTTTGCATGACATCGCATACATTAAGGGTTACGGTGTCATGGAGCACCAGCTAACGCAGTTCATACTTTCATTCATTATTTATCGATTGAAACTCATTTCGCTATGCACCCCGACGTTGAATATTTCTGTAGCTTTGAGAATTTGTAACCATTGCACATGGCCGGAAGTGACTATTCGTCATATGTAATTCGTAAAAACCGTGTAGCTCTAATACATGTTATTGATCTAATAGCTTAATGATAAAGCATATGTCAGTTTCTCATATAGAGTCCTTTTGACCCTTATACAAGAACACTGGAGTACTGCCCTTTTTCTTCAAACTTTTTAATAATTTTTAATATTTAAGTAATTCATATGCACACTGATATATAATTTATTCCAAAAATTTGAATTATCATTTTCTATAATGTTTTCTGATCATATTTTCATCAATTAAGAATATTAGTTAATAATAGTTATAAAGACTTTTAGTTATAAACTTTTGTTATAACAAATTTAATAACATACTTTTTTTATAACAAATTCATACCAAAAACGCAATTTAATAAAGAATATTGTTTATATTGCGTATAGTACAGATTTTCATTACTGGCTGTGTATGAAACACGGCTTTACTTTCATCATGGAACCCTATTTTAGAGACTCGACTTAAAAAAAATCATTTTACTAGAACAGTGATTACATAATACTACGTCTTTTATGCATCATCTACAGTACACTGTAAGGAGTAAGAAGTAAGAGTAAGGAATTGACTAATAACAATCAAATGTGATGTGAGAAGAATAATCGATTGTTCAATTTCTTACTTTTCTTATTCCATGCATTGTAGACGACGCATTAGTCTACCATTTGTGATTCTTACTTACAAGAAAGTAAATCTTGCTGTTTCCATCTATTAACAATATCTATTATGTGGACGCTATTCTAGGAAGTAAAGAATAACCGAATAGAATAGAATAAAAGGCACAACATTATTTTTTGAAATATCTAATAATGATGAAATAATGCCATGAAGATAAGCCTCCAAAATAAAGGTGAATAAAGTGTTTTGATAATATAATTTCGTAAAAAAAGTAAAAAACGAAATTAAAATTTTTATTAAATATATACATACATACACAGACACACACACATATATATATATATATATATATATATTTCTAACAGTATTTATTGAACAAGCATAATTTGTAATACAGAAAAATAAGAAGCAGAAATTTTCAATACATTTTTGAAACTATCAAGATCCATAATATAGAATTTGCCTACTTTTATACGAACGGGTACATTAGCACGAGCTATTATGAAACATACATCCCGTAAAATGTTTGTAGGCAAGTCATACCATTTACTTAAATAAATCGCGTGAGAAATTGCTTGCGTTTTTGATGACAGAGTTTCTCCCATATAGCTGTATATGAACAGCTGTATCATTAC
The DNA here is from genome assembly GCF_024713525.1 of Acromyrmex echinatior. Taxonomy (NCBI): domain Eukaryota; kingdom Metazoa; phylum Arthropoda; class Insecta; order Hymenoptera; family Formicidae; genus Acromyrmex; species Acromyrmex echinatior. The sequence goes on from NC_141852.1 coordinate 20,877,860, forward strand.
TATATTAATAGAGCTTATACTTCTTATGATAAGAACAAAATCACTATTTACCAACGATAAAATAAACTGTAATCCTAAAAAATACTCGATATTTAACTTATTTTTGTAACAATTATTTTTATTATTCTTTTTTAAACAAATATTTAGAAATAAGGATATTTGTGATAAAGTGAAAATATTATAGAAAAGAGAGAAATATAGAATGTGTGTTTTAAATTTAAATTACCTATTAAACATATAAACAAAGCGTGGAGAATCAGCTGAGCAATCAAAATGATATTGAGTACACCGACAATATCTTTGGCTAGATTCAGAAGCAAACAGTGTCTCTCGATCAGCGCGACCATTTTACTTCGTTTCCAACAACCATTCTTCTTCCTTTCGTGAAACTGTTGTAATTCTCGACTAAGCACTTCCAATTGTCCACAGAGATGCATGAAAACACCGAAGAGGAAAACATCACTGCCAACATTCCCCGTGCACGTACTGATCAGCTGAATAGATTGAAGAATACACATACTGAAACAAACGATCTGAGTATCGAATGGACAGATCATCTCTTGAGGTAACTGCATTGCTTGCATCTCTTTCTCGGATTTTGCAATTAATGTTTCGTTTTGTGAAGGCATCATCGCAAAGGATAAAAGTGATTCAACTATCAATGGCATAATGACAAAATACGAGGAACCCATCTGAAAGAAGAAAACAAATCTGCCTAGGTTAGTATAGCGAAACATGACTTGCCGATGATCCTGTTTTGTGATATACGTCCAATCATTTGATGCATTGACGAGGTTTTTCAACAAGTTGTCGCGATGCAACCGTATCAGCGCTATCTTTACGATAGTCAAAGTCCCGCATGACGCTAACATGAGGTGATCGATGACCATAACCAGAGTGACATTGTTGTGAAAATTAATATCCACGCCTATATAAACTATCATCATAGTCTGTCAATATAAAATAAATATATAAAAAATATAAGATGATCGAAAATAAAAATTGGAGCGTAAGTCGAATGTAAATTAAGAATAATAGAAGTATCAACTAAACTTTTAGGAAGCATAAATTGAAACAGCGTTTAAAAAGTAAACCCTCGCTGTTCCAATTTACGTTTTCTAAAAATTTCATTGACACTTTTGTTACTTTGCTTTTACATTCGACTTACACTCCGATTTTTGCCAAGGGAAGAATATATTTTATTAAAAAATTTTATTTATTACGTATATAAAATTTTATATGCGTATAAACAATAACTGCATAAAATTAATTATTAGTCTATTTTAATTTTGCGCAAGCTAAATGGAAAAAATCAATAAGATTTTTCCATCTGGTTCGTAGAAGTACGGTAAAATATAACATGGAATATGAAATATCCCACATCGCGAATCATATGTGATATCAAACACTTCATGTTATACTTTATCATAAATGTACTAATTTAGTACGACTGCAATTCCGTCTACATGACTGTTATAGAAATTTAATATTTTAAGTATTAAAAGTATTGTTAATAGCACTTTTAATGCTGAAAATATGTAATTAATTGGCCAAAATTAGTATTAAATTTCTATAAGAAGCAATTTGAGCGCAATATTTTTTAAAAAGTTATAGAAGTTTATATCTTGCTGTATATATATATATATATACATAGATATATATATATATATATCTATGTATGTATATATATATATATGTTAGCCTTATCTAATTTAACCAAAAATTAAGAAAGATAAAATATTAACTCTAGTATGATATTATTATTTTTGGATACCTTTCTTATAACACCAGGGTTTGTGAAACCCTGCAACAAGCTTTGTCACGCTATATCTCTGGACTGAATATATATTTTTTAGCTTAAAACATGTGAAATTTATACCTCGAAGTCAGACAAAGACAGATAAATATGAATAAAAAAAATAACATTTTATTTTCAATTAATTACAATGCTCCAAAAAAATTTCATTGAAAAAATTCGCAAAGACTACTTTGGATAAGAAATTCTCAAATTTTTTAATTTAATATTCAAGTAAAAACTCGTAGGATTTTTTTAGTTGACCCTTTGGACTAACAAAAAAAAAATAATACGATATGAATCGCTCAAAAAAGTATAATTACTTGAACTATCGAAAATCGACATTTTTGAAAAATCTATATATTTTAAGTTTACAATTAATAAATAAAATTTTATTATTTGAATTATATAAAAGAGTAATAATATAAGTAGATAAAGGATTGTACATGTATAAAAATATTATTATAGTATATATAATTAAATTTATTAGGATTTAGTTTAGAGGATGATACAACACTCGCTCTAAAGCATTAAATCCGCCCCGACCGAGCGATCTTCTGATAGAAATTATAAGATTTCTACTATTTATTATATTGAAATATAATTCTTTTTAGTTCTACATTTTCGTATACTTACTTTTATACTATCCGAAACTCAGTAAACGTATATTTAATAAAAAATAAAGGGATACTCAAAACGCCGAAAATTTACAAGTTAATCATATGTGGGTCAAATACTCTCTTTAAACTTTCGTACATTCTCACATCGAGAATAACGCAAAAAAAATATCTTGTAGACTTATATCTATATGGACAGTTAAACTTTTCAGCCTCTCAATCCGGATCTTCAAATTATATTATAAAAAAGTTACAACAATGTAAAAAATCGCATAGATTGAACCGATGAATATCACACTAGGGTTAAAACTTGTAATAAATTATTTTCCTGTAAGCACCAACTAAAAATAGCATTAATGTTATAATTTCACACTCAACAATGTAAATGTAATATAATACATACAGTATAATGATTACATTGTTGAGTATAAAATTATAAGATTATGACATTAATATTTTAGTATTTTATTATTTACTGAGTTATATTTATTTATATTACAGTTGACGTATTAATTCGAAAATATACAGCAAATGTATACTCTTACTCTCTCTGTGAGCTACTGTAATGAATGTATACATTTACTATAAATAAATATATACATTGACTAGTGAGTTAACACTTTGTAACATATACAAAAGTTAATATTCAATTCTTATCTATCAAAAAAATCTTTTACATATTTTATTTATCTAACAAAATGTAATATGCACTTCACGTGTTAGAGTAAATTATATATTAATAAATAAAATTATATATTAATAAATAAAATAAATTTTATTTTTAACCAAATAACTTTCAATTAGATAACATTTAAATTTACCTGTGTGACTATAAGAAGCAGCGCACGCAATTTTGCAAAGTTTCTATTATGATCTAAAGGCCATGAACCGAGCGGCCACATTACTCGCTTATACAGAGAAAATTCGCGAGACATTTCTTTGTTCCATGTTTTACATGATGCCATCCTCGCATGTTAAGGATTACGGTATCATCGAATGTAAGCACTAGCAAACGCAGCTTATGCATTCATTCATTATTGATTAAAGCATGTTTCACTATGCACTCCGATATTGAATAGTCCTGTGGCCTTGCACATTTGCAGCCATCACGCATGGCGGAAATGACTATTCGTTATATGTAATTCGGAAAAACATAGTACAAATATGTGTCATTGGTCTAACAGCTTAATGATAAGGCATATGTCAGTTTCTCATATAGGGACCTTACCCTGTTATATAGTCTCACTGCGAAACTTTATCACGAAGAAATAAGTTCTTACTTTATATCATCTCGAAATTTGCAACTAGAGAATATTAAAGATCCAAGAGAAGTATATTTGCAAAGATAAATTTATGAAGATATAGTAGAAAATCATAAGTAAGTAATTCTTTGTACTAAAATTCTTTTCTCAATTTTAATGTAAGATTTAATTGAAGTAAGTTGATTTATATAAGCATAATTAAACTTTTTATTTAAAAAATATTATTACAAAATATTCAAGATGTTATACTAATAAAAAGATATTTTTCTAGTGTCTTATAATATTATTTTTATAATAATAAGACCTCACTGGTTTAAACTATAAAATATTTGGAAAGATATAATTATACTAGAAGTACTTGTATATAACTAGAAAAATTATATTATAAAAATATGCAGTGTGTTATATATATATATATATAAAATATTTTATATAATATCAACCTAATTATTGTTCGAAATTGATTATACGAGTTTGTATCAAACATTAATTTTTTTATTCTTGATCTAGATTTAAAACGTTCTAAATCGCTTGAAAATAATAATATTTGGCTCGAATATTTTTTATTTCGAGTGCTTCAGTAAAAAAAAAAAACTCGCCAGATCAAACTAGAGTCATTCAATGAAAACAGCTGACTAGTCGCTAGCATAACTTTTATATCAACTGATCGCCTGAGAGAAATGCAAGACAATAGACAATAGAAACAATTAAATGATTGTTTAACCATTCAGCTAATCAGCATTGTTTTAATTTATTTGCAGGGATTGGAAAACTTAGAAATATTCTTGAATAAGAGAAGAATAAAACTTTGAATCTATATATATATATATATATATAATTCGCAAAATACTTTATAATAGTTGTCCGTGCTAATCAAGCAATCAGATTAATTCACGTTTACAATGTTCGTGAGTATCATTTGATCTTGTTTAACATTTGAACAACAAAGATTCCAAAAGTAATCTCATTATCGCATTACTTTATCAAATCTTCTTTTCGATAGTTGCTTCAATCATCTTGTTGACATTGTTTTGATTGCCGCACTGTAAGTGTGCATTCGCGATTAAAACTGTAAATAGCCGTATACAACCATACACTTTTTTGCAGTGCATGTCAATCTCGTCTTTCTTTTTTTTTTTTAATCTATGTTTGCATCCACTGATTTATTGATTCTACGTTATGATGTGAATGTTTCCGTTTTTACACAATTTTAGACATAATTAATATATTTAAATATATTGCAATATTTTTTTTTATATTTTATCAATTGTTTTAAAGAGATAACAAAAACACATTGTTACTATATAAAAGTTAACCCTTAGGAAAAGATCTCACTTTTTATAAAAATATGTAGGCATGATATATGATTAAAATTAGTTGTCATATATTTAAAAGAAGATTGTGTTTTTCTAAATATGTGTATATTTTTAATATTATACATGAAAAAAAAATTGATTTGGCACAATTGATGATTGCGCGTTATAATTATGATCAACAATTTTATTAAAATAACGTTCTAATTAAATTTATGTTTCTTTACAAATCTCTGTCTTGCCAAATCTTAAGCCGATTTAGAATTTTTTTATTTTACATTTTATATTTTATGTTTCTACCATTACTCGAAGTACAGACAGATACGTAATAGAAGCTTTTAAGATGCTCATGTAGGTTGATAAATTTACCACAATAAAATGTCCAGCTCGCAATGTTACGGGAGATTCTGACCGCATAATGACGAAAATTAAGTTTCTTGTCAGTTTTGTGGGAAAGTCATACCAGATGTTTTGATAAACACAAAGTCCTACTTCTTCCATCTGAGATTTTAGATAATCCCCGATAAAACTATATAGCGTTAATTGTGACAGAAAAGCACTCTGCACCATTATACTTTTAATTGCCATAGCAGTGTCATTGTCTTTCAACGCTAGAATAAATTGAAAACCTGAAAAAGAAATTATTTGTTTAGTAGGTCCTTATAATTCTATGTGTTACGAAACAACAAATGATGTAATAATCACCCATTATGCATAATTGTAAACTGATAATAGATAATTGAATTAGTAAAATAAAACTAATTGTATCAGCAAGTTCTCTGGCCAATCTTATCAAATAGCTGTGTCTTTTAATTAGTGTGAGGAAACGTTTATAAACTTGTGGTCTCGTAACATCAAAATCGATAAACTTGGCTTTCAAAATTTCCACTTGACCGCAAATGTGCAGCGTAATGTTGAAAAACAAAGAGTCGTTACCTTAATAGAAAATTAATTGATACGATGTTGTAAGATTATATTAATATACAGATGTGGATATTCAATACTGTTATTATTTGGAAAATATTATTTATATACTTATAAAAAAAATTAAATTAAAACATATTACATTAAAATAGTCAGTAATTTTTTTATTTTAGTTTTTTACATACGTTTTTTCGATACGTTCTTAATTTAATATCTTACATGCTACATTTTTATAGATATATTTTTTAATTTTTACAATATATATTTTGTTTATTTGCGTGCATAATGTACAGGGTTTGAAAAATAATGATAAATTTTTGCATAGGAGTAGAATTTTTTCAGAATTTTTTAATATTGCATTTTCTCATTTTTATCAACACGAAAAAATACGGTATTAAAAAATTTCTGAAAAAATTATTAAAAAATTCTTTACGAGAAAAAAATAAATAATTTTTGTCTTGTACAGTTTTTCTGTAAAGTTGATAGTATTTGAGTAAAAAATTATTGAAGACCAATTTTCGGCAATTTTTAGCAATTAATTCTTGTTAACTATTGCGAAAATTGCAAAATTTTAGAGGACTTTTCTTCTCAGTTTAATCCATTCTGTCTCTATGCAAAAGATTTATCATTATTTTCAGACCCTATATATATATATATATATATATACATACAATATTTACTATATATATACAATATTATATATATATATATATATACAATATCCACATTAGAAGTGTATCATTTTTTGATAATAAGTCTTCTCAAGCTGGTAGTAATATTAAAACAATTTGTATTTATTACTTCTTATTTAATTTAAACAAATTTGTATTGATTCCATTATTATTCAAAAAATTGATATAATGTATTTAAAATTATTTAAACGAAGATAATTATCATAAAATAGTATCAATTTTCGTAGTGTAATGATATTGTTTATAACAGACAAAAAGGCACAATACACGTTATAAAAATTTTTTTAAATTCCAATTATATGATTTTGCGTTTATAAAATGTTCTAAATATTACATAACACAAAAAAATAAACGAAAATATCAAACACATAACACAAAAAATAAACAAAAATATCAAACAGCAAATATTACCATGATTAGTAGTACTTGTTAGAGTAAGCGAGATAGCTTCGATGAGACACAAGATTGTATGCATGCTTGTTGGAGCATTGAAGTACTCCAAAGCACATCTTGATGGTACTGTATACTGTAACATAGTCTCACTCGTTACATTTATTTTATTATTAGCATTACTTAAAAAAGGAATTATTGTGTATAATAGACAACTAAAGTAAGAAAAACACATTAGAAAACAGCAGAGAATTCTTCCCGTAGAAGCATGTTTTCGCATAATAGCTCGATGTTTTGCGTTTTTAATCATCAAATAATCATTTAGAGCAGAGCTGTAATTGTTAGTCAAATTCCTTGCGTGAATGCGAAACCATACTGTCTTCAGTATACCAAGTATTCCGCAACAGAGTAACATAAGGCTGTCTACGTTCTGTTCAGCGTTATTGCAGTCCGTATAGAGTTCGATGGAAGGCAATATTACCATTAGACTCTGTTGATATGTATAAATTTATATTATATATAAAGCTTTATGTGTTTAAAAAAGATGTATCTGCATTCTACTTTGATGAATTTTTATTAATATTAATTGCAAATAACAGTTAGAAACTAATACAAATATAGCTACAATATTTTGTCTGTGCATAAAGCATAAAAAGATGTTAGAATATAAACCAGTCTGATTTAAAGATAAAGAATAGTATATAATTATATGTTTAAAAATTTAATATTATCTGCACGAAAAGAATGAGATTTTCCTGAAATATTTAAAAACTTAAATAAAAAACTGAACATAATTTTGTTGAATCATCAAAATATTATGCAGAAAACTCAATGATGTGCAATGCTGCAAAAAAATGTTGACATTCTAGCAATTAGCTTAAGCATCTTATATAATTATTTTGAGCGTTTTATATATTTTAGCCCAAAACAAAATTATTTTCAGATCTAAATTTTGTAGATATTTCAGAAAAACTTTTCTTTCCATGTGTATATCTTTCAAAGTTTCTTCACTCAGGATTATTCCAGATCTAAAAGTATAATTCAATCAATGCGAAAAGAAAACTTCCAACAATTGCAAAATAAACATTCTACTAAATACGGCCAACGAGAATTTATTTGCCGTTCTGTATTCATTTTGTTTTTCTTATACAAATCGTGAAATAAATCATATAGAATACATGTAGAATATATTATATTTAGAATGAATTAAAATACTATCATTAAGCATGAATGAGCAACAACAAACATAAAGATGAAGAAAAATGATTTTCGTTTGTCAAAACTTCCAAGGGCTTACAATCGTGCTCATTCATAGCCCACTCACGTTATCTTTAGATAGAAATATTTCACGTTGTCAACGAGACATCTATTTTCCAGGAGTATAGGAGGAGTCAAGCACTTGGTATTCGAAGTTTTTATTTAGGACGATGTGATGTGGAAGATGTTTTACGTATATGTCCTGGGACTATCACGCGACAAGGTTCACTGACATCGAAAAAGATGCGTACCACGCAACAGGTAGCAAAGATGCATCGTAAAAGCGAATAGATGTTATAAACTTGAAGTGGCCAAACGCCGATGGGCCACGTTAGCAATTTGTAGGGGGTCATTGCGTACGAGACATCGTCTTTCCATCGTATATTCGTCATCGGGATGAGGTAATAACTGTAACTGATGCCAATAACTGATGATTCGCTTCGTACATAGATGTAATGCCATTATTTCGATTCATTTTTTATTCAGCTAGAGACATATACCCGCTCATCATTCTGTCTACATTCTTAGAATATTATATAATAGTAAAACATAGAGAATTAGCCTCTCGTGCAAAATTTCCATTGTTGCACAAGAATTTATATAGTATGACTAAATTTTCTAAGTTATCATTCATCGAATAACTACTTTTTTCATTGCACGAATTGTTAGATCTATTGTATATGTTTCCTTTTATGTAAGTTCTAATTGTCTTATATCTTATTTCAATTTAATATCCTTTTGATTGAATAGTAGAAATTTTTTAATCTATCCAAAAATAAAAATACACATTGTGCAAATAATTTATTTTTTTAATTTATATTTGCATACTATTCACTATCTCTGTCAGCTATTTGATAAAGAATTATGAATTATGAGTATGTAATTCAATACGTCAAAATTTTCCTCTCAATTTGGATGTATTAATTTAATTGAATAATAATAAGTTAGAATATATGTACATATATTATTAATAACATATAACATAGATTAATTTGGTACAGATAATTATGATAGTTAAACCAGCACTTTCTTTATTAAGACAGTATTTCAATATATCCTTTCTTTTATGCATTCAAATCACTATTAGATTTTAATGTATAAATCATATATTTTCTTTTACATAAAGCTGTATGTGTTTAAAAAAATATGTTCAAATTCTACTTTAATAATCCGACTACGACAAGTTCTAATTATAAATATATATTTATAGTTTCTATTATATATATTTATAGTTTCTAGAACTGCTATATTTTTTATTTGTATATATCACACCTTTACCATTACACGAAGTACAGATAGATATGAAAGAGATGCTTTCAAGATGCTCACGTAAGTTATCAGATTTACTACGATAAAATTTCCAGCTTGCAAAGCGACGGGGGAATCTGAACACATAAGAATGAATATCATATGTCTCGTTAGCTTTGCAGGAAAATTGTACCAATTGCTTTGATAAATAGAAGGCCCTATTTCCTCCATTTCGGATTTTAAATAATCCCCAATAACACTATATAAAGTTAACTGTGTTATGAAAGTACTTTGTACCATTATATTTTTTGTGATTAAAACAACGTTGTTTTCACCTAATTGTAAAATAAGTTGAAATCCTGAAAAAAATATTTGTTTAACATAGAATATAAATCTTTTTTTATATCATAATACGATTTGCAAAATAATTATAAGTAGTATATCATTTACACACACCCATTATGCACAAAAGAATACTGATAATAAATAATTCTATCAGCAAAACAAAACTAATCATTTCGGCAAGTTCTCTGGCCAGTTTTATTAAGTATTTATGCCTTTCAATTAGTACATTAAAACGATCGTAGATATGTAGGTCTTTGATATCAAAATCAAGGAAATTAGCTCTCAGAATTTTCATTTGACCACAAATGTGCAATGTAGCGTTCAGAAACAAAGCGTCGTTACCTTTCAATCATATCAAAAGAAATAATACAGACTATACTGATATACTTCTACGTACAGAACTGTATTGATATTTTCTTATTATTGCAATTAAAACGGTGTGAAGAAATTTATATATTATATATATATATATATATAATATATAAATTATAAATGATATATATACAGAGTGTTCCTCGAAATTCGAGGATAATATTATTACAATGTGAAAAAAATTAAGTAATAAAAGTGCATTCCATTTTTTTACCGCAAAGTAATTCTTTAAACAATAAGATTGGAAATAAGACCATGTTTATGTTAAATACATTACTTCAAATATAAAGCGCCACTACGGTCTGAATGTTAAGATGTTGAACTATTATATGTATTCATTTAAATGAATTTCAGAAATGATAATTTCGTGCCGATATGATTATCGGACTTTCAACGCAATCAATCTGAAATATTAATAATCCCCCAAATTTCTCAAATTTAATAAATAAAATATTATTGTGAAAAATTTTAGTTTTTAAAGTATAAATGTTTAAAATTGGACCAATCTTAATTATTGATTAAAAAGTCATTTGTCCGTGTAATGCGCGTGCAATGGTATTAGATGTCAAACACTTCAAATACTATTTGAACACTTCGGACGAATGACTTTTTAATCAACAATTAGAAATTTGGCCCAATTTTAAACATTTATATTTAAAAACTACTTTACGGCAAAAAAAATGGAATGCACTTTTATTACTTAATTTTTTTCACAAAGTTTCACGCTGTAATAATATTGTCCTCGAATTTCAGGATATCCTGTTATATTATATATGTATAAATTGTATATATTATATGTATATCAGAAATAAACAATTTTGTATTATAATTTATTTTTATATCTATTTAATACAAATAAAGCAAAACTTTTACATCTTAAGCATATTATCTATATTTGACAGACAATGAAATGACTTTTATTAATAAAAATAATAAAAATTTTTTATGCACGAAATACATTTATATATATATATATGTACATATGTTTTAAAATAAAAATTGCTACAGTCTTTAAGGTGATAAAAAAATACCACTAAGTAATAATCTAATAATACCTTGATTTGCAATACTTGCTAGTATTAATGCAATAACATCGATGATGCAGAAAATTTTGTGCATTCTCACTGGTGCATTTAAGTATCTCATAAAGCATTTCGATGGTACTGGATATTCTAGCATAGTATCCTTTGTTATATTGACATGCTTGTATTCATTTAGAATAGCGTTTAATCCATACATTATGGAGCTAAAACAACCGAAGCCTAAAACTAAACAACAGAGAGTCCTTCCCATAAAAGCATGTTTCCGCATGATAGCACGCTCTTTTATATTTTCAATTGTCAAATAATCCTCCATAACAGATTTATAATTTGTAGCCAAATTTTTTGCGTAAATGCGAAACCATATCGCCTTCAGTACACCAAGTATTGCGCAACAGATTAACATGAGACAATCTACGCTTGTCTCCGCGTCGGTGCAGCCCAAATAAACTTCGAAACTAGATTTGATGAGCATGAAGACCTATTGACATATTTTTATATAATATAATATTTAATAGACACTAGTATACGTTATCTTCGAAGGATCGTGCGTCACTGATCATTGAAGCAAAACTCACAAAATGCATACCGGACCAGAAATGCCCACGACATATCGTATCAGCGAATAGACATTATGAACTTCAAATGGCCAGATACCGATGGACCACGCTACCAATTTAAAAGGGGTTATCGCGTATGCGACATCGTCCTTCCATCGTTCACTAGCCATTGGGTTAAGGTAATGACTGTAACTGCTATCAATAACCAGTCATATGTTTGATAGAACGTCCGTTTGTGTTCCGGCTCATTTTTTATTCATTTTAAAACCTGTATTAGCCTACCTCTATGCTCTTAATACATTATCGCAGAATATAGAGAACTGTGTTGTGCAAAATTGTTGCTTTATAAGAATTTATGTTTTTTTTTTTTTTAGTCATGACTTATCGAACAATTCTTTCCTGCTGTTGTATATGAATTGTCAAGAAAAAAACTTTATCTCTCGTTTATATTATGTGTATTCTGAGTTCTGATCATATTATGTTTTAGTTTGTCTTAGTTTTTTTATCATTTTGAACGTGAATGTTGTAGATTTACTTTTTCCAAACATGAAAATGTACTGTGTAGATAAGTAGATTTTTTGAATTCTAATAATAAAATTAATTTATGTATATCAATAATTTTATATACTCTCTCTCTCTCTCTCTCTCTCTCTCTCTCTCTCTCTCTCTCTCTGACAAAATATCTGTCAAATAAAAAGAATTAATTTTAGACATAAATATATTCATAAGGTAATTTTTACAATTAAACTTTTCCATTCACAAAATTTTATCACAGAATATTAGTCTATTTCTTAAAGAAATTCTATTGTAAATAATGATCTTTTTGAATGATTTATTTGTTTGTAATATTTTTTTAAGAATATTAGTTTACACAGTACAAATTAAAATTATATATTCGTATTATACATTAATATTGACCTAAACTTTTACACAACTTTTTCTAAATAATATGTGACATATGATATATGAGAGATATGTTTTAATAACTATTTGTTTCTTATTTCTCAGTTAGTATAAATATGTATTCTTTAAAAAAAGAAACTTTTTTCTTTTTTTAAATATATTTTTTTCTCTGTACTGTACCATGATATGATAAATCCGTAAAATTTTAAATTAAACTATGATGTTGTTTTTATGAATTTTAACTTTGTCTCCAATATCCAATGATGTACCAAAATATGTAAACTCGAAATTTTCATTGTCTAACGACACATTCTTTAACAGTGATGCCTCCTTTGTATTTGCGATACTCGATTCGCTAAAAATAATCTAAATTTTAAAGTTCGAACTGTCTATAAAATGCATCGTAATATGACGAAAAAATTCCTTCTTATGTCATGAATAATTAAATCACCTGGTAAAATGTAATAAGGACACTGGATGTTGAACTTGATGAGACAAATCCATTGGTTGTTGCGTAGAGCTCTAAATAGACGTGCACGTCAATACGAAATTGTGGTCGGACCAAATCAATCGTTTACACGCACGCATACACGAGTACGGACATCGTAAGTCAGCATTTCAAGAAGAAGAAAACGCGGTATCGGCACAGATCAGAGCGATGATCGGCGCGTATGATCATTAATCCGCTTGTGATTGTCCGAAACGCCGCCGCCGCTAACCGTGATCTCCATATTTTCGGAAACACAATCAGAAGAAATATCGAGGGTATGTCGTGATGGCATGGAGATTTTCTTTCGATCACGAACCGAACAAGAGTGCGAATTTCATACGAATTTGAAGTCCAAGAATGTTTTGCGTGATCGCGACTCAGGATTTCCCCTAGGAGTCGTCGCGAATATAGTCCAACGGATTATATGTAATGATTCAGGGTGACCTCGACAACACCCCTAGGCATTGTCCAAAGGGCAATTCAGGGACTTGAGTTCCCTCAGGCAAAATCGCCGTGGCAAAATCTTAAATACGTGGTAATATAAGAGACAGCGAAACGTATTTTTTAAGCGTCTTGTGCTTGATATGTGATTTGTACTTGATTTAATTAAACATTATTCATAAACGAAAATAAAGTGTGAGATATTAATGTTGTCTCCATCACGAAACAGCTGTCATTTACAAACACTTAAAAAAAATTGCTGTTATGATCAATTTTTATTGGTTTGCATAAAAGTGTTCTGCTGTTAATATTATTGAAGCAGTGAATCGCTATCATTATATGGTTTCGGATAGACTAAGTTAACTAGTTAAATAGTTGGGTGCAAGATAATTCGGGGTACATTTCTTTTAACGCTCACAAAGCTCGCGGGCATTATTTATCCTTTCTTAATATTTAATAAATAACAGATAAAATAATTTCATAAATGTTGCGAGCGTCAAGTGGAATACATCCTTAATCGCGGTAGCCTTACGTAGTTGGCTGCATAAATTAACTTAGATTGCGTGCAAAAAGCAATGTAGATAGCGATCGCCAATAGGAATTGTTCTGGCGACAATCTTGCCTTTCTCGAACAATCCAGTATGCACGCGTTTTTTGTTCCAAGTTTATCTTTATTAGTACGCAGTATTTTTCATATTCTATTTCTAAAGAATCTATTAGTGAATGAAATAGAACTTATATATATGTACGCATTCTATATATCAGAAATTTATTTTTTTAATTTCGATACATTAATTTAATAATAAGTATTAAAGTATACAGAGGGTATCTTAAGTAACGCCTTAATCATACAATGCTATTCCTACTAAAAAACTGAAATGTCCTGTAACAATTTAGCAATTTTCGCAACATTTAATGAGATATATAAGATGAGATGTATAAGAAGATTTTAAGATATCTTTCTGTATTCTTTGTGAAATATTTTGAAGATGTTTCTTAAGGGAGGGTATAGAGTAAAATTTTGAAAAATCAATTTTTTAATTTTGTAATATTTTGAAAGATATACGTATCGAAAATACATATGCCAAGTTTTAAAGAGATATTCGAAAAATTAAGATACAGCAAACGGAGATACAGCAGTTTCCGTGAAGTAGTTTCTGTACGACGATGCGCTAGAATTGCTTTTGGCGTTGACGAAGAAACATTTTTAGATATGGAAGAGCTATTATGTAGTCCAGGGATTATTGAATAAGAACAACTTAAATTTTTTAATTTAAATTTGTGCAGTCAACATATATATAGTAATCTGAAAGTAAAACTTCAAACGCGTTTTTCTCAAAATCATTTTTTTTAACATAGTTGACAGCAAATCAAAAAATCTATTCTACCTATTGACTTGGTGTAAATTACATTTTATTCATAAAACTTACTTCTATCGCCGGATGTAACCGTTTTTTTAATTAATAGAATTAATTAATAGAAATTTCATAATTTTATTCAATTCTTTTGGTAAATGTACAGTATAACGGACCACCTTCCGATGACCTTAACCTTAACATGTGTTGACAAGATCATAACTCCGAGTGACCTTCGGAAAGATTTAACCCGCGGTCGTCCTTCGTTAAAAAGTTTGAAAAAAAGAAAAAAAGTTTGAAAAATAACGCAAAATTTCTGTTATGCAATATTAAATACCATTCTATATAGGTTTTGACTTTCAACACGAAGCGACTTTCATCCCCCCTCCCTTCCCCTTACTTCAGGGGCGCACGACTCTCACCTTCGACTCTCACCCCTCCTACCCTCTATCCCCGGTTTTTCAGACATTCACCCTGTTTATATCCCTTAAAGAAAACTCTTAAAAACTTCGTGAGTGTCTTATACGTCAATTTTAAATATTTTGCTCATTTGGCAAACTAAAAAAAAAGAATTCCGAAAATTTCAAAATGGAGAGGACTTTTCCTCAATTTTTGTTAGGAATAGCACGATATGATTAGTGGACGTTATTTCAGATACACTCCGTATATATGCACATTGTTTAAATGTATATACATTATTAATCATATATAAAATAGATTTGGCACAGATAACTGTAGTAATGACTTGTAATTACAACCAACAATTTTATTAAAATAACATTTCAATACATTTTTTTCTTTTATGCATTCAAATTATCAGTCATCAAATTATATATTTATAATTTCTAAAATTCTTTATTTGTAGTATGTTATATTTCATACCTTTATCATTACACGAAGTACAGATAAATACGAAAGAGATGTTTTTAGGATGCTTACGTAAGTTGCCAAATTTACCACGATAAAATTTCCAGCTTGCAAAGCGACGGGGGAATCTGAACACATAATAATGAATATTATATGTCTCGTTAGCTTTGCAGGAAAATTGTACCAAGTGCTCCGATAAATAGAAAGTCCTATTTCTTCCATTTCGGATCTTAAATAATTCCCAATAACACCGTATAAAGTTAATTGTGTTAGAAAGGCACTTTGTACCATTATATTTTTCATAATTAAAACAACGTTGTTTTCACTTAGTTGTAAGATAAGTTGAAATCCTGAAAAAATATTTGTTTCTTTAATATAGATTTTTATATCATAATACGATTTGCAAAATAATTATAAGTAGTATATCATTCACACACCCATTATGCATAAAAGAATACTGATAAGAAATAATTCTATCAATAAAACGAAACTAATCATTTCGGCAAGTGCTCTGGCCAGTTTTATTAAGTATTTGTGTCTTTCAATCAATACGTTAAAACGATTACAGATATGTGGGCCTCTGATATCAAAATTAAGAAAATTGGTTCTCAGAATTTTCACTTGGCCGCAAATGTGCAGCGTAATGTTCAGAAACAAAGCGTCATTACCTTTCAATCATTAAAGAAAATAATATAGCCTATAGTAATACACTAATAAATATGCAGAACAATATTAATATAAATAAAGCAAAACTTCCATGCTTTAACAATGTTATGTAAATTAGTAGACAATAAAAGTATTTGCATTAATAAACATAATGAAAATTGCTTATGCATAGAACGTACTCATATGTATGTAATATGTATACGTGTGTTTTAAAATAAACGTTGCTAATCTTTAAAAATTAAATACAACGAAAAGATAAAAAGTTGTCAAATAACATGCTGTCAAATAACAATACCATGATTAGTAGTACTCGCTAGTATTAATGCAACAACATCGACGAGGCAGAAGATTTTATGCATGCTTACTGGAACATTTAAGAATTTCATAAAACATTTCGATGGTATTGGATACTCTAGCATGGTATCTTCGTTTGTTATATTGACATGCTTATATTCATCCAGAATAGCAATTAGTCCATACATTATAGAACTAAAATAAGCGAAGCCCAAAATTAAACAGCACAGAGTCCTTCCCATAAAAGCGTGTTTCCTCATGATGGCACGTTCTTTTGTATTTTCAATTGTCAAGTAATCCTTCATAGCAGAGCTATAATTGTTAGCCAAATTTCTTGCATAAATGCGAAACCATATTATCTTTAACACACCAAGTATTCCGCAAAAGATTAACATGAGACAATCTATACTTGTCTCCGCGTCAGTGCAGCCCAAATAAATCTCGAAACAAGGTTTGACAATTACGAGGACCTATTGACACGTCTTCATATAATAAAATATCAAATAAATAAATTAATTTACGTTGTCCTCAAAGAATCATATGTTATTGATCATCGAGGTTAAATTCAGAAAGTACATACCGCGGAAAAGATGCCAAAGACATATCGTATCAAGGAATAAGCATTACGAACTTGAAGTGGCCAGATACCAATGGACCAAGCAACCAATTTAAAAGGGGTTATCGCATATGCGACATCGTCTTTCCATCGTCTACTTGCCATTGGGTTAAGGTAATAACTGTAACTGCTACCAATAATCGATGATGTGTTTCATGTAACGTCTGTCTGTGTTTCGGGCTATTTTTTATTCATCTTGAAAACTTATACCAGCCTGCCACTATGCTCTTAACACATTATCATAGAATATAGAGAATTATGTTGTTATACGCATAGCTATTGCAATAAGAATTTGTGAGAATACATTTCGTTATTTGTCGCTTAACGATTTCATGCTATCGTGCATGAACTATAAAGAGAAGAACTTCTCCCGCTTATACTACGCTTATACTAGTTCTGTATTACATTTTATTTCGTCTAGACAATCTTTATATTTCAACTGTAAATATTGTAGATTTAGTTCTTTTGATTTTATTTTCTTTTGAACATAAAAATATATAGTACGGATTAAATTGTTTTGTAAATTTTGTTCGATATATTCACATTACGAAAACTGGTTAAAAAATAATATATGCTACAAGTAAGTAATTTTATATATTAATAATTTTATATACATATATTTAAACAAAATTAATTTTAGACACATATATATTTGTTAGATTTCTACAATTAAATTTATCTATTTACAAAATTTTATCGCAAGATGTAGTCTTATTTAAGAAGAAAATTCAAAATAAGGAATGTTTTGCTTATAATATTTTTCTAAGAACGTTAAATTTTTACCTAATGTAAATTAAAATTATATGTTAATATTATATATTAATATTGGACTAAAAATTTCGCATCGCTACAAATACTTCTCTTAAATAATACATGATATATGATAAAGAAAAATCTTTATTAGTAACTATTTGTTTTTTGTTTGTCAATCATAACACGTAAAGCGGATAAGTAAGATACTGCAGTTTTTAAAATGTCCGTAAAAGTAGCACGTGTAACATAGAAAAATTTTCCAGCAGTTAGACGAATGGGTATATTTGTTTTTATCATAATAAACGCTAAGTCTCTTATATCATTAGGCGAAAAATCGCACCAATTGCTGTCATAAAGCGCGAATGACAAGGCCTCGCTTTGATCCCTCAAATTATCACCCGCATATGAATACAGAAAGCATTGCATCAACATAACAATCATTATTATAATGCTCTTCACCGTCATAACTATGTCATGAATGTGCCAGGATACGATGAGTCCAAAGCCTTAAATTAATACATTTTAGTCTCTGATTGATCTTTTTAAAACTATAATTGTTAAAAAATTTTATTTTGACTCTCTCATAACTCAACTAGGCTGATATAATCTGGATATTCTTACAATATGTAAACTTGTCTTTTGTAATAAAGTAATTGTTAATATAATATTTACTCGTATTTTTATTTGCTTTTTGACATCCAAATATGCATTTACAATGCAATTATAGAAATAATTTTTTTTAGGAACTTACATAATAATCCTCATATATATTACATCTTTCACACAATTTTTACGTATCAAATAATTAAAGACAAAGTTTTATATATATAATATATACATATATACATATATATATTAGGTGTTGGAATTAATTCGTAGCGTTTTACAAGTGATGGGAAGTACTTTCATTAATGTATTTTTTAATGCTCGTGTGAAATAAATAACATTCTTTCATTAAAAACGCTACGAATTAATTCCAACACGTAATATATATATATATATAATTATATATATATATATATATATATATATATAAAACTTTATCTTTAATTAAAATAAAATAAAATTTGAAACTGAATATTAAAATTAAAATTATACAAGGGATGTCCAGTATGTTTTGACAAACCGCTCGTGTGTAGATGGAATAGACTAAAGTGAGTCGAAAAGTTCTCTACTATTTTGTAATTTTCGTAATTCTTTTTTTTAAGTTACCCAATGAGCAAAATGTCTAAAATGACATATAAAACAACTTTAAGATACTTTTAAAAATTCTTTAAGAAACATCTTTAAGATATTTTATAAACTTTGAAAAGAATTTTAAAGTTATTTTATGCGTTAATTTTACCCACTTATTCGACAATTTTTAAAAATGAATATCTCGTTCACTATTGCGAAAATTGCAAAATGGTAGAGGATTTTTTTATTCAATTTAGTCCGCTCTATCTGCATACAAGCGCTTTGTCAAAACTTACCAGACATCCTGTATATTGCACTTTTTGATTTTTTGAGGCAATAATTAAAAATATACATATATTTATATTTCTTTTAGATATCATAAACTATCATAACTCTCCTATACATAAAGAAATCCCGAAAATATATAATTCATAGACTTACCTGTTATGCATATTAAAATAGCGCTGGTGAAAATCTGAGTTAAAATAATTATACTGTAGGAATCTTCGACAGTTTCCGTGAGTTTTAACAACTTTCGATGTCTAACGACAAATTCTTCAATGATACTGCCTCCTTTGCGTTTATACTTGTGATCGATTTGATGAAAGTCGCTCATCAGAAGTTTGAGCTGTCCACACAGATGCATTGTGATACCGACAAAAATTCCCTCCGTACAGCAGTTTCCAGCATATGTTACAAACAACTGAATCACCTGGTAGAATGTAATGAGGACATACTGGAGATTGGAGACGGACTCGAAGAGACAGGTCATCGGAAGGACAAACGTCCTTCCGTTGGCTGTCGCGTTTATGAAGGGTAAAAGTCGCAACAGATAAAATGTAAGGGAGACGAAGCCACAATAAAACAGAGACAGCGAAATTATTCTCGCCGTGCGTGCGTACTGGATCATGATCTCGCGCGAACTTGCATCCTTGATGTCACACCAGTCCTGAATAGCAGAGCATAGATTGATCGAAAGTGTGGATCGTTGTATTTGCAGCATAGTAAGTTTGATAATTCCCAGCATTGCGCTTGAGGCCACCACGTACGTGTCAATCGGATCCTCAGAGGAGTTTTCGCAAGCGAGATAGACATCCATCAACAGTGTTGTCATCAGCAAAATCTAAAATAGTAATATATAGGTTTCAGAAATAGTTGGCTCAACTCTAAGAGGATATTCCATTCATTATAAGGATGAAAGAAAATCATATAAACATGGGTTTTTTGGAAATGCTTCTTTTTCAAGTTATAAATATTTCTTATTTACCATAGATAAATATGTAGTTTAGGAGTCCCCTCCCCCAATGACCTTGACCTAACATATGTTGTCAAGGTCATGACCCTGAGTGACCTTGAGAAAGTTTTGATTATCGGACGTCACTCGTTAAAAAGTTATAAAATATATGTATAGATATAAAATATAGTATAAAATAAAATATAAATATAAGTATAAAATAAAAAAATATGTATAACTTGGAAAGGAAGCGTTTCCAAACTTATATTTATATGACTTTTTTTGATTCCTTGAGTGGAATATGCTCTTAAAGTTTGGTTAACTATTTCTGAAATCCTGTATAGATTATTGCGTCAAATCAAAATGTTTTGCAACTTTTTATTTGTGATATTTACACTTACAAGAAAAATTTATTTTTCATAAGTATATTTTTAGATTTATATAAAACGTACTTGTGCTTGCGACTTATATTTTATATAAAATGTAAATATTTTTGTATATTTTGTAGCAATAGTAAAGATGAATAATAATCCCAGAAATGTATTTAAGATGTACAGTTGTATCAAGATAAACTTGTACTATTCTACTCAATACAAGCAATATATCTCTTTAAGTATATGTTTTTTACTTCAAAAATTATCAAAAGCAATATAAAAAATATGTACTCAATTTTTTAAAATATTTTATTACAAACTTTAAGGAATGATAAATTTTAATACAAAAGAATCAATTGTTAAAGAATTTAATTTTTTATAAGAAACCTGTGTTTTGACATATTTTTAAGGAGCAATTCATTCGATCGTATAATATTTAACAATACTAATTCGTGTTCTTTGATTTTGTTTTTTTTTTTCAAGAAAAAAAAGAATCAAAAATTTGAACTAAGTTTTCAAATATCACACATAATATTGCGCGATTATTTGCGTATCTCATAGCTAGTCCGAATGAGGACGTGCTTCTTAAAAGTGCAACGGAGAATATAAGTTTCTTATCAAAAATTGCTTTTTTTTGTAAAGATCTATCATTCTCTAAAGTATTGCCTGAGAAATACCTTATATATATAATATAAATGTATATAATATTATATGTATACATATGCGCACTCACACATATATATATGTATGTGTGTGTGTGTATGTATATACACTATATATATATATATATATATATATATATATATATATACATATATCATATCAAATATATTTACATAATATTTATAAATAAATGATATATTTAAAAATAAAAATATGTTCTCTTACCTCGCTTACAATCACAAACAAATAACGTATTTTTGAACAAAAGATATTATCATCAATTGGCCACACTCCTACAAGCCATGCCAAAATTTTGTAACTTGATAATGCGTAAATAGCATCCTTGTTCCAGTACACCATTTTCGAAGCGCATCACGAAGCGATTTCGAACTGATCGCACAAGTGTACATCTTTAATAGCGCTTGGCAGGGTATTATGCAATGCATTAATATCTTTATTAATATCTTTATTAATTGATTCGCCATGCTGACAACACTAGGGCACTCGCGCATGTATTCTTTGTCTATCATAGTCCTCTCTTATTGTACAACTATTGATTGGGAGAATATAGCAACTTTGAATTTTTTTCTTTACTCGCGCACGTTAGATGTATATGCATGTTTATAGATCCCACAAAGAAGATGTTTGTACGATGTACAAATTGCTTGATCATTATATTATTGCATTACGATACTCCAATGTCTCTTGAATTGCCTAGCGTATGCAAAAAATATCAATAAGCAGAATTTGCAGTCCATGCAATTTATTCATTTTTCAAGAAATATAGTGAGTATGTTATTCGATACCATTTGAAGCAACGTATACTTACAGGTAAAGAAAGATCACCGATAGAAGTTTGGCATATAATAGAAAGCCCAAGTAATGTATTTTAACTTCCAAACATTTGCTATTTTGAATTGTATTGATATTAAAATGACAACTTAAGAACATACTTTATATTTCTCTTTGTGAATAAGAATTATATGTGTACCCATTCTGTACTTTAGGAGAAACTGGAGCTAATAGACTATAGAGATAGATAGACTAATCGAATTTACGTTAAAAACAAAATACTGGAGACACATAACGTATCTGAACATGCAAAAGAGACTGCTGCTCAGTCACTCGAGTCACCTCGTGAACCTACGCGAACTTATACGTTCGAAAGTCGTGACACATTTTCGAAAAATCGTACACGTAAGTACATACCTTTATTCTTAAACTTCTTGTTTTACAATTATATATAATTTAGTACTTCTGATTAATATTAGTCTGAGGTATTGATTAATACTTATTTATTCACTTAAATTCTTCTTAAATCATTTTATTACCTAATTATTGTATTTTCAAAATAATATAGACAAATAAGAGAATTTTATTATAAAACATTTATATTAAATATTTTTTAATATCTTGAGTAGTTTCTTAAATATGAAATTTTATTCAAAAAGTGTGAAAATTGTTATTTTTTCAACAAATGAAATATTTTCATTGTTCTCCAAAAAGCGTATTTTCACTCTCTTAAAGTGAGATTTCACTTCAAAAAATTTAGAGAATAGATTACATTAAAAAACCTTTTCAAAAAAAAAAAAATATACCAATGCATAAAAAAGTTATTAAATACATTCTTCTTAATCAAAAAACGGATATAAAACAAATATAATTAGCCAAATATTTCATTACGCAAGACACATAAGATAGACTAAAAGTGACTAAAATTGTCAATATATTAATATAAAATTGTCAATGGATTATAGTGAAAAAAAACATGGCGTGCGTAGCAATAATTGTACTTCTATGAATATATTATTTCAACACAGTATTTATATTATTAATTAAAATATATAGTGACACAGTTCATAGAACATCAAAATATACAAATAATAAACGTGGTATAAATTAAAATAATATGTACTAATATTAATAATATTTAAATAGTCGAAAAAATTTGAAAAGCTGAAATGATCTCTTTTCGGAACACAATCTCCAGATCTCGGTATCGGCTGCATCAATTTTATTCGGACTGATCGCAATCGAAAAATACCGATAACATTACATAATAAAAGTATTTTTAGATTTTTGATTGCGATTTTAGTTTCTGAGTAATTTTAATTTAAAGTCAAAACTTCAGCTAAAACTAGCGTCGCGAATTTGGCATCGGCACAAACATACTCGTATATATTATATGCAATAACATATGTCAAGCGGTCAAGCGATCCGTTAAACGACCTATTTAATTATATTTTTATACACTTGACGTCATGACGCTATCGCATCGCTTGAAACATAAATTAATTAAAAGTTTATAATTTCTTAAAAAATTAATTATTCTTAAAATTTTTCAAAATTTTAAATTAATTGCAAAAATTGTTATATATTATTCTTTAACTACTATAGTTTAAACAGCATTTTACTATTTAAACTCAGATTCTTGTATAAGTTATACAGCATAAAGAAAAAGTGCGTACTTTTTGGTGGTCTGACTCTACATAGTGTTTCAATACCTTACATACACACATCCACATTTTCCAAAATTATGATTGAAAACTATGAGAATGAGTATTCTACGTACATTTTCAACATTTTCTATGCTTACAATTATTATTATATAATAATAACAATATATATAACAAATGTGTCCAAGTTTTTATATACTGAACAAAAATGCTTACATATTACATAAACTTATAGCGTTTTGTAATTACTAATTGTTTATTTATTTAAACACTTCTTATCTAACTATTTCGTCATCTAATAATTTTATGTATTAATAGTATGTTTACAGATAATAATAATGATTTGATAGTGACATTTCTTTGTCATAAATATTCAAAACATGAATATGATTAAAGAAACTATATATTGCAATATATTGAAATATAAATATATATTCTGTTTCATTTATCTACACTTCATTATCTACATGTCATATGATATAATAAACAAATAATATCATATAATAATTAGATTATTCTACTGCCATTTGTAAAAACGATATGTATGATAATGCAGTCTTCAAAATATCTGTAATAGTGCTTCGAGTTACATAAAAAAATTTTCCAGCAGTAAGTTGAAGAGGAATCTTCGCCCTCATCATAATAAATATGAAATCCTTCACTACAGAGGGCGGCAGTTTGTGCCACGTTGTATTATATATTGCCAAAACGATCGATTCACTTTGTTTTCGTAAAGTTTCACCGGCGTGTGTAAACAAGAAGGACTGCACAATATAAAACTGAACGAAGATCGTGCTTTTTGCTACATTAATATAATCGTGATTCTTAATGGACATAATCACACGCGTTCCTGAAAAGGATATTTTCTTGTTTTTTTTCTGATTGCTTCATTTCTTGCACTTAGATACAATTAATACTTTATTTTGGTATTACACATTTTGGTACAATTCTTTATCAACAACACTTATTCGTTGTGTTAAGCAATTTATTAGAAATGTATGATGACTTTTGCAAGTTTCAACATTATTAATCAAATTTCTGTAAATCTATTTTCATAAATAGATTTAATAATGTATTTTAGTAAAATAAAGATAATAAAAAATTTTATTAGTTATAAAGAAAATGAAATGGGCAATTGCAACATGTAAATACCTGAAACCGCAATGAAAATGGTAGTTATTGATAAACGAAATAAGACATTGAGATTGAAGGTGTCTTCGATATTTCTGGCCAGTATTATCAGTTTGTAATGTCTTCTGATCCAAGATCCCAATATGCTACGATAATGATTCCTCTCGTTGGTACTTTTACCAATGAGTTCAATAAAGCGAATTCTCAAGAGTTTTAGTTGACCACAAAGGTGCATAGTAATAGCAAAGAAGAAGCAATCGCTTGAACATTCAGCCGTATAGATTATGAAGGCCTGCAATATTTGCATGAGAAAAAATGCTTTGTATATAGAATATGAAACCCCTCGGAATAGACATGTTGATGGAATAACAAACTTCCATAAAACTTCTGTGTTATTGCCAATAATTACGACCTATTAAAATATCTCAAGATGTGTTATACAATTTTACATTTATAAAAAACAAACGACAAATGTATATTAAACGTATAATAAACATGTAACAAATTTAAAATGCGAAATTTGTAAGAAATGTTTATATTAATAATAACACTTTTTTAGAATTTTATTTTTTATTAATTAATTTAACTTTTTAATATTTTATTTCTGATAATCATATATATATTGGGTCATCTAAAAAGTATCCGCGGTACTTTGTCACTAGATATATGACCATCAACACACATCTAGTGACAAAAAACCGCGAATACTTTTTAGATGACCCAATATATATATATAAAAAAATTTATATAAATTTATCTGTATCAATATATATATATATATATATATATATATTGATACAGATAAATTTATATAAATTTTTTTATTACAATCATATTATGTAATATGGTGATAATATGGTATAAAGTAATTAAGATAACTATCTGCATCACAAACAAAACGTCACCTGTTGTCTATTTCCAAAAAAAATAGAGGGGAAATATACGACAGCGGCTATAAATCCAATCATTAATTGAGACACAGTGATCATTCGACCTATTCGTGCATATCCCATCATTATTAAATAAGACTGCTTCTCTATTGACGAAGACGACCAATCGTCAATCGCAGATGTCACGTTGACAGCAATCTTTTTCATGTAAATGCGCGCGAAAACGATATTTATCCACGAATGTAAGTTCGCCTCCATTACAAGAAAAAACTCCAGAGCGTCTTTGATGTCACCGCAGTTTATGAAAAGTTCTATCAGCAAGCAGATCATTGTGAGAGACTATATGATAGCAAAGGGTTCAACCATTTTATATAACATAAATTAGATTGTACATAATAAATAAAAATAAATATGTTAAACAAGGGCTCTCTCTCTTTTTAAAATAACAAAAACAAAATTAATCTGAGCTATACGGTCTGAGCTATTGTGTCACTCAGGTTATCAAAACAGTAATGTAATCCACACAGTTAAATCTTATCATGAAACTTTGAATGACATTAATATTCACAAATAATCACTTTTTGATAAATTTTATGTGAAATTGATCAAACTCAGTCCAAGCCATCCGGAGTGACGAATAGGTCTGAGTGACTCTACTTTGACCGTTCGCGAAATCTAATATGGATTATAAACATTGCTGATTCCAAAGAGAATTGAAATGTTCAAGATTTTTCAAGATTTTAAATAAAAAAGACATCAACATATCAAATAAAGTAACAAATTTATTTGTTAAAATTTTATTGCGCACCTCCTCTCGCGCTGACTCTCAATAGCCCAGATTAATTTTGTTTTTGTTATTGTACATAATTGTTGATAAAAGAAATAATTTAGATTAGAAAATTAATTAAAAGTTTTATGATTTTTTTTAAAACATTAATTACATTTGAAATCCCTCAAAATTAAAATTATCAATTAAAAGATTGTTATTAATTAAATTATAATTATAGTGACTTTAAGTAAAAAAATTTGTATACATTGTAGACAATTGCATTGTAGACATTTATTGCTACATCCTACACTTAAGAAATTATTTTAATATAATGTCTTTTCTTACCTGCTCGATGAATATGATAATCCAACGAAATGTACATACTATATCGTCCTGATGCAAAGGCCATACACCGACTATCCACATTATCATCCTTATCATCGAAAAACCATACTCCATGCCACTGTTCCAATTTGTCTTCATGCCCGGCGACTAGTTTCAATTGCAAGAAAATTGTGGCGATGTAATACATAAAATGTTGTTCAATTTATGCAATGTACAGCTCCGAGAAATTACTATAGTCGGACGTATCATTTGTTCATCGATCGATTCTTATGGTGGTAAGATAAGTATGGTTCTATAATTTCTGTGATCATACATTTCTGTAACATCCACGCTTTTCCATAATATGCACTACGATAAATTTTGTTATTCCGATACTTTTGAATGGTCACGATTTTAACAACGACATTTCGCTTTGAACTTATAGCGTCTGTTTGACATAACGATCAATTACAAATGTGCGAGAACTGCAGATGGTAAAATAAATTTCAATTTTTTTAAACTACATCTTTTAATTACGTATTCTTTTTTTTTCTTTTATGGTCGATGTATGATATTACTTTTTAAAATTTGTATTATCAGGTTAAATAAATGATATCTATAATAACAATGCAATCATAGTTAAAACCTTGAATGGAAAACTTTCTTCTTTTTAAGTCTAAATGTTTCTGCTCATTAAAAATGCTTATGTGTGGTTGTGTGTAATGCATTTGTCTAATAACATTAATTATTTTGTTTTTGATGTAATTATTCTTGATAATAACAATTATATAATAGTAAAAAATATATTTTATTTAATATTTTTATTTATTTATCATATATTACATTTTAAAAAGATGTTCATATATAGTAGAAGTAAATTAAGCAGTAAAAGAAGAAACTTAAATATTTTCGATATCTTTCGATGTTTGCAAATTATTACAATAATAACAATGTATGTAATAAATTTGTTCAAGCTTTTATGCGGAACAAAAATGTTTAAAAACTAAAAATAAAATACAAATATGATTAGAGAAACTGCAATATATTGAAATATATATAAATATATTCTATTTCATATATTTACACATCATTATCTATATGCAATACAATATAATAAACAAATAATTTCATATAATAACTGAACTATTCTTCCATTGTTACTCGTAAAAACGATATGTAAGTCAAGGCAGTTTTTAGAATATCTGTCGTAGTTCTTCGAGTAACATAAAAAAACTTTCCAGCAGTAAGTTGAAGAGGGATTTTCGTCCTCATCATAATAAGTATGAAATCCTTTATTATAGAGGGCGGCATGTTATGCCACGTTGTGCTATATATAGCCGAAAAAATCGATTCGCTTTGTTTCCGTAAAGTTTCACCGGCATGCGTAAACAAAAATGATTGTACGATGAACAACTGGGCGGATAACATACTCTTTAATACATTAGTATAATCGTAATTCTTAATGGACATAATTATACGCATTCCTGAAAAGGACATTTTTCTGTTTTTTTCTGAATGCCTAATTTTCTGTATTACAAGAGAATCTCCCAAAATGTCAAATTCTGATTTTAATGTTTAATGAAACTTTGTATATGTATATATATATATATAAATCATCGCTAGTAATATTGATTTTTGGAAGTTAGGGTGCTGAAGGAGAATGATAGGAGATGATAGAAAGGATGTTAGGGAAGAAAATGTGTGAGAAAATGAAAGAGGGTATGTAAATGAGAGTGTGAGAGAGAAAAGGGAGAGAGAGAGAGAGAGAGAGAGAAAGAGAGATATGATAGGGTACACTGTCATGTATTACAGGATAGAATTTGCTCAATGAATAAGTTTAAAATGGAACTTGCGACGAGATCCATACGTAGGAGAAGCTCAAGTAAAATGGACGCCCTGGGTAAAGCGAATACCTTTCATTTTTGCTTATCTATCTGAGATTGTGCTATGAGTCTCTAACAGTTGAAGGAATGACCTACCAGCGACACTATGAAAGTACGAAATGACATATGATTGCGTTTGTTTGTGTTTAATAGAAACATATAGAAATTTGAGTATTTTCTTGCGATTTTTCCTTAAGTACGTAGCTTAATTATTATCTATAATTATTCCTTAACCAGTGTGAATGATTTTTTATAAAAATTCTGTGTCTTTAAACATATATTCGAGGTTAAAATTTTTCACTTGATGCTTCAACTTATTCTAACCTTTCCAAATTCGCGCCAGGTAGGTCCTTTGGGCAAAGCAGATGAAGCCAAAGAGGATGATCCATCCTCTTTACGTATATGATTACAAAAATACTGGGAATACGGAAGGACGACTTCGAGTATACGAAAGGCACATGTTTGTTTACACCTCATTTTTGTTTATTTTTTACCACAATGCAATATGATGATTTATTTATGACTGATCCAGTGCAATCATTGCACCTAATGGGCCTATGAAGACTGCATTATATGTAAAGGATTTGGTAGCTACTTTTGTGACGATTGCCAAGACTAATTCTAATTTTTTAAATTTCATTTGCATTGCTTAAGTGATCTATTCGCTTTGCCCAGAAGGGTCGGACAAAGTGGATGGTTTCTCTTTTTTTATGTTTTAACTAAAACGACATATTAAAGTTTTTTAATTTTTTTAAATTTTATTTCAAAGTTAAGTCGTTTAAGAGATTTATGAGAATAAAAATGGTTTCTAATCTTAATTTTAATTCAATGTCATGTTTTCTTTTTTTCAACCTTAACACGTCCGCGCTGCCCGAGCTTCCCCTATGTATGGGTGTGACATGGTGAGCAATAAGAGAGAATTAAGTTTTTCAATTAAGTGTTAATTAAGTTAGAATAAGTCCTTGCAATTTTTGTATTGTATCCCCGAGGGGAATCAATAAATCATTACTACTACTATTATTACAATAATAATTGATTTTAACGAATAATTTTCCCTTATACATAAAGTAATTTTCAACGTTTTTTCATTATATTTCAAAACTATTCAAAATAATATTTTCGAAGCTTCCACGGGAATAATTTTCTATATAAAAATTATGTGTTGTCACATAATGGACGCGGGTTGTCTCCGTGTCCATGTCCATTCTTGGAATATCAATATTTTGTAAACTTTACAGTTTACTTTATCAGGAAGCAGTGTGATAGAATATTGTATTAGACTATATATCTCATCCTAATGAAGTGAACTACAACGTTCATGAAACATTAGCATCCCAAGAATAAATGTGGACACGGAGATAATTTGCGAAACTGTAAATATTTTATATAAAAGGTTTATAATAATTAATTTTTTTATCTACGTCAATGATATTCTAAAAAAATGATTTTAAAAACTGTTTCAAATATAAAAAGTAATTTCATCTTTTAAAAATTGAATAGCCGCAACTGATATTTTTTTTAATTCACCTATTTACGTATCAACATATTTACGTTTAATAAAAATAAAAATTTGACAATTTTTGAATGATTCTCTTGTTATACAAATGATATTTTATTTCAGTACATATTGATACTAGATATTTTTCATACAATTCTTTCTCAACAGCTCTTATTCATTTCAAGATAATTCATTATAAATATATGATAACTTTGGTTAATTTTAATATTATTAATCAAATTTTTGTAAATATATTTTTATAAAAAAATTGTTAATGTTGTAGTTTAGTAAATTATAAAAAATTTTTAGCAACAAGCAAAATTAAATGTGCGATTACGATATATACAAATACCTGAAACAGCAATAACAATGGTAGTTATTGTTAAACGAAATAAGATAATGAGATTAAAGGTGTCTTCAATATTTCTGGCCAGTATTATCAATTTGTAATGCCTTCTGACCCAAGACCCCAATACGTTGCGATAATGTATTCTCTCGTCGGTATTTTTTTCAACAAGTTCAACAAAACGAATTTTCAAGAGCTGTAGTTGACCACAGAGATGCATAGTAATAGCAAAGAAGAAATTATCGTTTGCACATTGTCCTATATAGACTATGGATACTTGTAATATTTGCATGAGAAAAAGTGTTTTGTATGTAGAATATGAAATTCCTCTGAATAGACATGATGATGGAATGATGAAATTCCACAAAGTTACTGTCTCATTACCGATAGTCACGACCTATAAAAGTATTTCAAGATGTGTTATATAATTTTACAATTATAAAGAACAAAATAAATGTATAATAAACATATAATAAATACATAATAAACAAATTAAAACGATATATTTATAAAAAAATGTTATGTTAGTAACAACACTCTCCTAGAATTTTATTCCTTAGTAATTAATTATTTTTTAAATATATTATTTAGACTAAATATAATATTTTTTACAAATACAAGGGAATTTGTATGGATTATTTTTATAATTATTACTATATTGTTCAGTATGATTACAACATAATATAATTGAAATATTGTAAATGTTATGAAGAAAACATTACCTGTTGTTTATTTATGACGATAGCGATAAGATATACGCTAATAGCTACAAATCCAATTATTAATTGAGTCACTGCGATCATTCGACTTATTCGTGCATATTCCGTCATTATTAAATAAGATTGTTTATCCCTCGACGAAAACGACCAATCATCAATTGCAGATGTCACATTGACGGCAATCTTTTTCATATAAATACGCGCTAAAACGACATTTATCCATGAGTGAACGTAGAATTCTATATTAATAAAAGCTTCCAGAACGTCCTTGGTATCACCGCAGTTTTGGAAAGATTCTATCAGCGTGCAGATCACTGTGAGAGACTATACGATATCAAAGGGTTCAACTGTTTCATAAATAAATATAAATTAATTTTCATAAAATTTTTGATAATAAAATTTTTGATAATAAACTATAGATAATAAAATATAGATTAGACATGAATTAATTGAAATTTTCATAATTTTTCTTAGAAAACCTAATTAAAATTTCTTTTTTAAATTAGTTGTAAAAACTTATCATTACTTAACATACATTTTAACTGCCATATGTATTCAATTGGATGCACACCTATGTAGATCCAGGACGCCGCGTATATCAATTTGAATGCACATACATTTTCAACTTACTATCATTTAAATAAAGAATCGAAAACATTTTTTGCACTGGTTTTATATGTACATATTGTAAGTATATATTATGAATTCTAAAGAGGTTTGTTAACTTATTGTTATAGACAAAGATTTTTTGGTAATTATTCGGATTAACGGAGATTGTGCCGATGATTTTGATCTTGACATATATTGTCAAGGTCATGACCCTGAGTGACCTTCAAAAGGTTTTAAGTGGCAGTCACTGTTCGTTCAAAAGTTATTAATTACAAATTAATTACAATTAAGTTTAAAAAATAATGTCTTATTTTTGCTATACATATATTGATTAACATACGACTTTCCACGCGAAGCGAGATCCACTCCACCTTCTCTCTTTGCGTGGAAAGTTGAACGCCTCTAGGCAGAGGAGAAAGTGGGATGTATCTTTGCGTGGAAAATCGTGCCTCTAGTCAGGAGGGAAGGTGAACTTCTTTTTGCATCGAATGTCTCTAGGCAAGAAGGTAAGGTAGTTTTATTGTATATAATAGAAATAAAACATTATTTTTTTAACTTTATTTGTTAATAACTTTGGGATAAACTGCAGTGACCGATCTAAAACCTTTTGAAGATCACTCACGGTCATGACCTTGACAACATATGTCAAGTTCAAGGTCATCAGCATGATGTTCGTTAATCCGAATAATTACTGATTTTTTTTAACATTTTGAAAAATCTAAATTGTAATGTGAAAAATTTATTCAAAATTATATTATGTATATGATATATACATAATATAATTTTGAATTTTATACATATATTATAAAAACATCTACAGATTCATGGCAGCAATAAATACGTATTTATATTTATACACACGGAACAGGAATGTTATTAATTATTGCGATGCCACAGTATAGGTAAGAATAGTATTAGTTTAACTTTATTAAAAATCGTATTAATAATTATCTGTTATGCACACAGATTAAATGTTCACAAATATTTTGAAAAACATTAAATTCTAAGTCATAACAACTTACACTTATTTTAAAAAAGTTAATATGACAGTGTGGAGTCAAGGAACCGATTAAAAAGATCAGTGCTTCAAGCGTTAAATTATGATTATATTGATTCTTAATAAAAAATTTATGTACATAGATTTG
The DNA here is from genome assembly GCF_024713525.1 of Acromyrmex echinatior. Lineage (NCBI taxonomy): Eukaryota > Metazoa > Arthropoda > Insecta > Hymenoptera > Formicidae > Acromyrmex > Acromyrmex echinatior. Next base: position 20,911,277 of record NC_141852.1, read on the forward strand.
CATTTATCGGCACAAACTACATTTAAGAAAAAAACCTACTTTTATATTGTTTTGTCTTACCTCCACAATGAATATAACAATCCAACGAAATGTGCAAACTATATCGTTCCATTGCAAAGGCCACACACCGACTATGCACATCATCATCCTTATTACTGAGAAGCCATAGTTCATGCCACTCTGCCAATTTGTCTTCATGCTTGACAACATGCTAGTTTTGATCTCAAGAAAATTATCGCGATGTCATACACGATACGTTGTTCAATTTATGCGATGTACGCTTTGAGAGGAATTACTGTAGACGAATGTTTCACTTGTTCATCGATTGGTTTTTATGGTGATAAGATAAGTAGTATACTATAATTTATGTGATCATACATTTTTGTAACATCCATGTTTTTCCGTAATGCATAATTTTCTGTAATAACTTTGGATACGTTCCATGTTCACAAATATTGACAGACTGACAAAGAGTGCGTTTCATGTCATATATGATGCACATGATGTATTATTTTATTCTACTTGAATATTCGGTGAACTACAAAAATAAAATGATACATTATGCGCATCATACATGACACGGAACGCACTCTTTGTCAGTCTGTCAATATTTGTGAATGATTACGACCTAAACAATGACACTGCGCATTGAACTTACCGCTCTGTTCATCTGTTTCATAATCCAGTATATTCATAGTTTGATTTTAGGTTTGAATTTACCGTCTAAAGTAAAATCTTAAGATTCTAACGCAACTTTCTGATTGATTCATCTTAAGACTGTATTTAAGAGAGTTTCAAAATAAGAATCGACTATATACATATAACGTCCTACTTTGTCGACTTAGTCTTACTTTAAAGCTTAAAAACTTAAAAATTCCAGATGCAATAAAAATAGTTTTTTAAAAATTGTTTTAAAAAGTCAACTTTGAAATACTCTAAAGTATTTCAAAGATGACTTTTTAATTCTTAGAACTTATTTAAGATTATTTTAGATTAACCTTTTACATTATAAATTAATTCAAAAATTTTTAAATAAACTTTTTATTACTTTTTAAAAAAAAACCTTAACTTTATTTAAAATAAATTTTCCTAAGATAGTAATAGAAAATAAATACATATAATAATTTCTTTAGGAAGTGTTACTTTTAAAAAATATATTACTTGTATAATTAAGATAAGATTACGCGATAAAAAATAAAAACATCTTTTTCTTGAAAGAATTCCCTTTTGCTCATGTTTCTAGCATTATCTTTAATACTGATAAATACGAGGTGAAAGCTTTCAGAATTTCCTTAAAGTTTATGAAATTTATTGCCAGAAACTTTCCTGCAGTTAATCCATGAGAATTGGTTGATCGAAGGATCATTAATGGTAAATTCTTCATCATGTTTAAATCAAAATTATACCATGGTAAGTCACCATGGTATAAAAAAATTGCAGAAGCTAATTCTTGTGACTGTAATTCCAATGTTTGTCTGGAGAAACAATAGAGAAATAGCAACAAAACAATGATGAACAGGAGATATTTCATAGCAACGTATGTACTATGCATCGAAAGCGTGAGGATTAATTGAAAACCTGAAATAAGATAATATATATATGCACGTGATAATTATCGGTAAGTTTAAGATTTTTTGTAAACAAATTTTGTACGCCTATTCTGTAATTAAACCAGAATTAAGTAGAGACATTAAGAGGCTCTTAAAGTGAATCTATTTTATCAATTTTTTCAAACAAGTATTTTTCTAACTGCCTTTACAGATTAGAAAATCCTTCTCCATATTAAAATATAAACAATAATATACAAACTGGTCGGCTTTATGCCAAAAATGAAAAAAAGGGGGAAAATTACAATTTACCGACTTTTAATAATGTTGATTGTCGATTCGTAATAATGTTTGCTTTATATACGAGTTTTATACTTCGTATGTACAAAACAATCTTGATTTGGACTAAAAATTACGTGAACAATCAATGTTAAGTACTTAGAAATAGGTTTAGACATTTAATACGAAAGATTAGTTAATTAGAAGTCAGTTAGAAAATTTGTATGTAAGTGCGATATCGATGATGTGGTAAAGATATGTCGATGTGTTGTATTTTATCGGTAAAACAGCGATCTTATCGGAGTTCGAGCTTTACTTTAGGATCCCCTTAAGGAAACATTATTTCATATCTTCAGTTTGTATACATGATATAATTATTATTAAATGTTATATTATTCTGTTAGTAAAGTTTTATCATAAAGTAAATTGGATTACGATTTATTGGAGATAAAATTTCCTTTAACGCATAATAAAATCACACTCATTCAAAAAGTTGAAATAAAATGATTAAACTGAATGCGTTTTGCAGATGATGAGCTAAATATCTAAAGAGATGATGTTTTTTTAACATGATACCAATCTGCAATTTTTTGGTATTTTCTATTTCAAAGAATTTCATTTTGAGAATTTTGAACTGTTTGTATACATGCATTGTGAGATCAAAGAAAAATCCATTGTTTTCGCATTGCGAAATATACAGTTGACAAGAATTTGTAATGTCTGCAGGACTTCAACGAAACCGTAAGCGATAGACATATATTATAATTTCCGAAAACGCAATAAGCTACTAAAAGCATTCTTGTTTCGCTTTTTTTATTATAAATCTGCTCTTCAAAGGTTCAAAGTAAATCAAAATTGGCGAATATAAGAGGTAATAAGATAAACACACAAGAAAAACATGCAAGGTAAAAAATTATCGAGAAACCCCATCAATCTCAATGCGTGCATATTTTAATTTAATGTCGCTCGTAGACTTTTCACGAAAGTCCAACCATTTATGATAGATTCCACCAAAACTAATTGTGTCTCCAATTTATACGATGCAAAAGCAGTTTCGATATACTAATTACAGATAAGGATACCATTAAAAAAGCGTCTAATGCGTTCTCATGACCACGGCAATGTCGAATAACTTCCAATGACAGGCTGATCATTGCATTCAGCTGGTTTAAAAAAAATAAAGATATTGAGTTCTTGTGAAAAATATTTCATTTTTATTAAATTATACACAATCTTACAGAAAAACCTAATGCTTTTATAATGGCTGTAGTTTAGTCGACGGGGAGGATTACGTTCTTAATGGCGTTCACGGAGCATACATGATGCCATTTTAGCAGTTATGGAATAGTGAGAAATAGCTACAAAACCTGATTTTAAATTAATACCATGCAGGGCAAATTTTGCATATGAACAAATGTCGTTTTGTAAATATATTATATATACAGAATAATGTATCTCATTCATAAACATACATAATTATACATACATAATTATATTTATTTGATAACCGGAACTCAATAGCTGCTATCAGGAAATTATGGTATAATATTGTGGAAAACAGTGCGACGCGTAATGTATAACTTCCAGAATAGCCTACAAGAATGTGCGAAAAAATGGAAAATATTTCAATGACATTATTTTCAATTCTAAATAAACAGTTAATTAAATATTAATTAAATGACACACATACATATTATAATGACAATATTCTACATATTTACAAAATAAGATTTGTTAATATATAAAATTTTAGCCTGATGGTATTAATTTAAACAGGGATTTTCGTAGTTATCTTTCCTAGTAATACTCGATAGCTACTAAAATAGCATTATGTATGTTCTTGAACATCATTGAAAATATAATTCTTTCTAAAGGTAAAACTATTGTTATAAAAGATTTTTTTACCAAATTCTGTATTTTGTAATCTAATTTAATATTTATCAAATATTTCAGCTTATTACGTAATATATTAAAATTAAGCAAAATGTGATATTTATTTAAATAAAATTTATTATTTCAAATTAAACAAAAACATTAAACATTATACATAAACAAGGAAGCAAAATAAAAATTAAATTTAAATTCTTTTAGTAATAATTAAAAGTTACAACTTTCTTCTATCTTACGTCGACATAAACCAACAACTTCTCGAAAATATATTTTCTTTTTCTATATATATTTTCTATATATATTTTCATCGAACACCCATAATATTCCAGGTATACCAAATATATTAAGTACATCAAGAAGATATTTATAAAGCATTAAAACGTATGAAGTTTCAGCATTCCACTCTACAGTCAATTCCATTTTCAACCATTTTTAAAACTTGCAGACTGTAATAATTTCTTTCAATTTATTTCATTCGATAATTGTTGAAATTATATTACATTGGGTATATTTCTCTTCAGTTCGATTTTTCCTCGAAAAAGAATGTAGTCTTTCGTTTCTTTACAATAATTGCATTGTGATGATATTCGATAACTACAACTCACATTTGTTTTGCTGCGACAGTTTTCCTCGCTGAAACTTACTTTCCTGGATTTCTGATTTATTATTTACATCATTGATATGACATTGTTCTCAAAGATACGAGTACTTACTTCGTCTTTGAAATAATAGGTTTACAGTCATTTAAGTTGCATTTATTGATAAATAAAAAATTTATGGCACCAACAGTTTCTTGAATTATTGTTCTGTCATCTTTTTCTGAAGAAATAATTTATTCTTTCCAGAAAGATAAATAAAGTATAAAAAATTGAAAAATGTTATGTATGGAAATAAAGTGAAGATAATAAAAAACTGTGGCACAAATATGATACTTGACAAATATAACATCTTTATAACCTAAGCAATAATGAAAAATCATCCACAATATATATTATTACTAATGATTCTTCATAGAGCTCATATTTTTATACCTCTAAATTTCTTCAGTAAAATCCTTTGGGGAGGTAGAAAACAATATTAATATAATATGTACAAAAAAACTACTGCAAAATGAGAATATTAGAATAAATAGTCTTAAAAATAAAAAGGTATTGAGATGTAAAGAAATTGAAAAAGAAGGCTAAGACTAATTAATACAAACAATTATATGATATAAACAATTTCGAAACTACATCACATTCGATAAAATCATATGTCTTTATAAAGAAAAGTTATAATAAATACCTGCACGGAACGATTTTGCTAAAATAGCTGAAAATTTAGTACATAAATAGTTTAGTAAATAAATTAATAGTATATGATAAGTATAAATAATTCTTAACGTTCAGAAGACTATTTGTTGGACATGTGTTCATAGCAATGAAAGAATTAAACAATAAATCTTAATATAAATTGCGTATGAATCACGAAATTAAATCTCGTAAAATTTGGTTAATTTATAAATCCTTTTATTAATATACCACACAAATGTTGAACAATTTAATTTCAACAAACAATTGACTTCTTTTTATAGTATAAAAGTTAAAACGTAGGTCTCAAAATACTTTTTAATCAAACATATTTGTCTATATATGTATATTACATAGCATCAGTTTTCGTAATAAGATCTCAAAAAATTTACGCGCACGCACATATACAAGGTGCATGCACGCATATGAGTGCTATACTGATTAACATTACTTTCGTAGCGCTATTCTTAAAACTGAAATATATGAGGCCGCTGTTTTAAGGATATACATCATCGTCTCGCGATTAATATAAAAAAATTTTCCGCCGGTTAAACGAAATGGAATACTCGACCTCATCATCGCAAAATGCACATCTTTCATCAATGCTGCAGGAAGTGTAAACCAGGAAGTTGTGTACAACATATAGAATATGTCTTCACTTTCCTTTTGCAAGAATTCACCACCATAGGTATATACCAACGATTGCATTATTAAATAGTTCAAGACAAAAACACTCTTTATCGCCTCAACATGATCTTTCTCGTTTATACAAATATTTAAACGCAATCCTAAAAATAAACATTTTATTTTTAAAAGAATATGAACATGTTCAAGTTGTAAACCATGTGACTACTAAATGAAATGTGATAAAATGTATTAAATATAAATTTCTTCAATTTTTGTACAAATACGTATGTAGATTGTAAATGCGGAATAAAATCTTTGACATACATTACCTATTAAAGCAAGCAAAACCGTCACTATCACAATTTCATATAATATAAGAAAATGAAAAATATCTTCCAAATTTTGATACAATTCCATTAACAGATTATGCCTGTTAACGAAGTTAACAAATTTCTTTCGATAATTTGCTTCGGTGTTCGGCTCTTTCGTAAATGTTTTGAAGTTGTTTTTGAGCACCTCGAGTTGACCGGTGAGATGTATTGTAACGTTGAAGAAAAAACTGTCCACGGTAAATAATAAAAAAGATAATAGGCTTGTTTGAACAATCTGGATAGTCAGGATTATTGCATATTGTGGACCAGTAATCAACTGACCCAATGAACCAGATGGAATCAAAAGTAACCAATCTGTTGTATTAACTGCACATTATAAAAATTAAAAAAAAATATTACCATATAATTTAGTTTATAATTAGATTACAAAACTAAGTAAAGAATGATATATACTTGGAAAACTTATGTCAAATTTTAATTTATATTTAATTTTATTCAATTTAAATTTAAATTTAATTAATACATTCATTTGTCAAACGCCCCATTCAAATTTTTGTGTTAATTTAACATAAAATAATTGTTTTAAGAATTAAGTAACACAAATATTATAATATGTAAATATCAACACTGCAATTTAGAAAAAAATTGTAGAAACATACTTCTTTAGTAAAATTAACATTTATAAAATAATAAATTAATATATTTTATTCATTTAGAATTTATGTTTTGAAACAAATTATTTTTGTTGTTTGATCATTTACTCATAAAATATGTTAGTGTAACACTAAGAAACATTAATTTAATAAAAATATTTAAATAACACAATAACATCATGTAAAATTAACACTCGACATGTTAAAAATTTTGACAAAGATGGTTTAACACAAATGCAAAAATGATTTTAACTATGAACCGCATAACAAATACAATTTTACCATTCACTAAATTCATGTCTGTGGAGAATATCTGCTTCAGATTAATGAATATGACAACTGCCATATACATGCCAAGGCACACATATAACGAGTATAATAACGTAAAGGTGAGTATTTTGCTTTGAACTGCATACTTCTTCATAATCTTCCTAGTTTCCACATTATTTTTAACAGATAACCAATCATCAATAGCAGCGTTAATGTTCATACCCAGTTTTTTTTGACTAACAATAAGACATATGTTTTTTATAAGTCCAGTCGACGTAGACGCAAAGAATGTTATACTTTCTATATTTGAACTGGCGTCCTTGCTGCTCCAGAGCAGCTCCGTCGTCAGACAAGGTAGTATCATAAACTGAATAACAATTAGTATTAAAGCAAATACTAATAAATATAAAGGATAATTTGCAATAAATGATTGTAAGCATAAACTTGTCGAACAGAAAAATAAAATTTTAAATTAAAAAATTTTAAATTAAAAATAAAATGCTAAAAAAATAAAATGTTAAAAAAAGAAATTATATATTTTGAATTTATTATTAAATATTTAGAAAAAAATTCTCACTATACTACTTTGCAAATTTTTAGACTTCCCATGATATTCTGTTGAATTATACTACCATCCCTCTTGCATTAACGTACCTGTGTAATCAAACAAAAACCCCATTGTATCTTCGTGAATACTGTCTGTTTCTGTAATGGCCACAAACCGTATACTTTTAAGAATAGTCTATGAGTGGAAAAAACGTAAGCGACGTCATCATTCCAACGTTTATTCATCATTCTGGCAAGCGGAAGAACTCGAATGATAGCTCATTCGAAACTACTTCGTTCAGTTGTTACAAACTAAATTTTGCTAAATTACCATCAATTTACTATCGTTCGATTCTCATTATAAGTTATCAATAGCGTCATATTAATTTATTATTTCACAAAACTCATGTTTTATTAACTTGCGCAGAAACATTTCTTTTAGGAACAAAATGAGTGAAGGGATTAGTGGACATCATATCTTTTTACATGTCTTTACATTTCTACTTCCATTGTCATTTCTACCATAGAAATATTTGATAAAGTACATTTGGTGAAATTATTTATAGTTTATTGTTCCACACACAGTAATAATTTTATATATATTCAAACTTATCATAATAGATGCAATTCAATAAGAACTATATCGAACATTATGTAATTAAAGAAACTGTTATTAATGTTTTAACAGAAGATTCTAATGGACACATTTGGAGGTATTCTCGTAGAATTCATGTTTGGTAGGACAAGAAAGGATTTGATAGCACATAGAAAATCAACACAGTATTAAATAAATTAAAAGTAGTGACAATGCTTTAGGCAATAAGCATATATCCTACAATAATATTAATATAATTTTATTCTATTTCGTTAATACACATCTTTATTTACAAAAAAAAACTTGTGAATTAGTTACAATTGTTTAAGAAATATTAGTTACATTTATAAAAAAAAAGGAACTGAACCATCTACTTTTCTCTTAAAACAATTTTTACTCACGTTTTCATCATTACTCTTAATACAGATAAATATGAGGCGGAAGCTTTTAAAATTTCCTTAAAAGTCATAAAATTTATTGCTACGAATTTTCCTGCAGTCAACTGCTGAGGACTGGCTGCTCGAAGAATTATCAATGGTAAATTTTTCATTATATTCATGTCAAAAGTGTACCATGGTGATTCATAAATTGCATAGGCTAATTCCTTCGATTGAAATTCCAACATCTGTCCAGCGAAGCAGTAAAGAAAAAGTTGGACTAACAGTGAAATAATAAAGACTCCATGTTTTGCAGCGGTAAGAGCATCATTTATTTCAAGCGAAAGAAGTAAAAGAAATCCTGGAAGAAATGTCAACTATAATAAGAACTTTAAAATAGTTACAAATTATTTATTTATTATTCTAAAAGTAATAAGATTATATTAATTTTTTCATTTATTCTATTTCATTTGTAATATAGAATGAATAAATATAAATTTTGAAATAACGATAAATTTGATTACAGTTTGTTTAAATTTAAAATAATAACTACCTTCAACGCATAAGACAATTACACTCATTAAAATTTGTGCTAAGATAACTAGAGTAAATGTTCTCTCTAAATAATGTGATAAATATACAAGGCGATAATGTCTCTTCAACAGGATATCGAGTTTGTTACAGCAGGAAAATTCATCGCAACCCAATGCATTGAAGTTCATACGAAGAATTGCAAATTGTCCACACATGTGCATTGTGAGATCAAAAAAGAACCCGTCGTTTCCGCATTGCGAGATGCCGTTAACGACAATTTGTACGAATTGCAGAACTTCAATAGTACAGTAAGTGAAAAAAGATGTATAATATTTTCCAAAAGTACAATAGGCCGCTAACATCAGCTTCTTTTCGTTGGTTTCGTTATAAATTTGCTTTTCAGAAATCCAGGGCAAATTGATATTAGCGAGCACGACACTGGAGACGAAGGATATCACCGAGGCACAACCTAAATAGAAAAATATCGAGGAACCCAGCCTACCTATGCGAGCATATTTTAACATGATATCACGAAAGTGAGAATTTTTCACGTAAGTCCAATCATGAATGACTGATTCCACCAAAATGAATTTTTGTCTCCAATATACACGATGCAAAAGCAGTTTTACTAAGCTGATTATTGACGATGAGCTTAATAGAAAAGCATCCATAGCATCTTCGTGACCATTACAATGTCGAATCATTTCTAGTGACATGATGATTGATGTACTCATCTAGTTCATGAAAATAAAATGAAGATATTTATTTCTCAATAAAAATTTATATTTCAATATAAATTTTTATTTTATTTGGAACACATTAAATGAAATGGAGATATTTATATCTCAATAAATTTTTATTTTATTTCAAACATATGCAGGGTGTCCCAGAAAGATCGCCAAATATTTCGTATGCTGATACAACGAACTAAACGAACTGAGTCGAAAAGGAGTCCTCTTAATTGCAATTTTCGCAAATATTGATTTTCAATAAAATGGAAAGTTTTTTTTTAAAAGTAACAAGTTACAGTTATCGAATAGAAAAAGTGACAAGTTACTGTTACTATAGTTACAATTTTTAAAAGTAACTCGTTACAGTTTCCATTACTTGAGAAAGTAACTTTTTGTTACTTTTCCATTACTTTTTTAAAATTGATTATTCACAGTAGATAGATTCCTATTGGCTTTTTAATCCCAAGCGCTATGAGGAGCTTGTGTCCAATCGAATCGTATCTCGTGTGCAAAGTAATGATAAAAGTAATTAAAATTAATTACCGTTACCAAAAAAATTTAACTACGTTACCGTTACTAACAAAAAAATAATATATAACGCAGTTATCAGTAAAGTTATCAAAAAGATAATTCATTACTGTAACTTCGTTCCAAGAATGAATTACTTCCGTGCCCTGATTTTCAATAATTTTTTACTCAAGTACTGTCAACTTTATAGAAAAATAGTAAATGACAAAAATTGTTTTTTTTCTTCTCAAAGTTCTGAGAATTTTTTTGGAATTTAGTATTTTCTCATGTTGATGAAAATAATTATCAATACGAAAATGTACTAAAAAGTTAATAAAAAATTCTGAAAAAATTCTTAGAGCTCCATGAAAAAAAAATTAAACAATTTTTGTCTGTTGTTTTTTTTTTGTAAAGTACTAAGTTGATAGTACTTGAGTAAAAAATTATTAAAAATCAATATTCGGCAATTTTTAGTAATTATCTTGTTAACTATTACGAAAATTGCAAAATGGTAGAGAATTTTTTAATTCAGTTTAGTTCGTTCTGCCAGCACATGAAATATTTGACGGTTATTCTGGAACATTCTATATATGATTTAATACACAGGATGTTTCGCGAAGAAATTAATAAATTTTTAGAAGTGTGTTTTAGAGGTTACTCTAAGCAAAAAATATACATTATAGATTAAATATACATGGTAGATTTGTCAATTATTGACGTATACCAGCTTGATCAAAAAGTTTCCGGAAGAGACCACCAGGTGATGTTCTGAGTCAGCTGATTCGAGTTCTTTTTTTTTGGCTAGGTTGCCACATCTATCATTGACATTTCCATCAAATTTTATCGCCATAGCTTGACATTTGTAAAAATTACGCCGTCTTGAGTACATTTACCTCTGCGCGTGTTTTCGATTTTTTACAGTTTTAAAAATGGAGTTGAATTTGCAACAACGAGTTTGTATTAAATTTTGCGTTAAAAATGGATTCAATGGTGCGAAAACCTTGGAAATGTTGGGAAACTGTTTCGGCAGTGATGTTCTAAAGAAAACAACCGTTTACGAGTGGCATGAACGCTTCAGAAGTGGTCGTGAATCCGTCGAGGATAACGAACGCAGTGGCAGGCCGTCGACATCAAAAATCGACGAAAACATCAATAAAGTGAGAGAAATGTTGGCCAATAACCGCAAATTAACTATCAGAGAGCTGGCAGAGGAACTTAAACATTGCTTATGGATCCGTTCAGGACATTGTAGTTAATGATTTGGGTTTGCGCCGTGTTGCTGCAAAGTTGGTCCCGAAGGAACTGAATTTCATGCAAAAAAGGGACCGCGTTGACATCGCCAAAGACATGATTTCCAAGATTGAATCCGACCCAACATTCATCAAACGCATCATTACTGAAGAGACGTGGATTTATGAGTACGACACGCAATCCAGACATCAGGCGAGTGAATGGAGAGCTCCAAATGAGCCAAGACCAAAAAAACCACGTCGTTTTCAGTCGAAAAAGAAAGCGATGCTCACGGTTTTCATGGATTACAACGGTATTGTACATCACGAATTTTTGTCAAAAGGTCAGATAGTTAATAAGGAGTATTATTTGGGCGTTATGAGACGTTTGCGTGAAGCAATTCGCCAAAAAAGAAAGGATTTATGGGTAAACAACTCGTGGATTTTGCACCATGATAACGCACCGTCGCACAGTGCCATCATTATCCGTGAATTTTTGGTCAAGAACAAAACGAATACCATCCAACAGCCATCGAATTCACTCGATATGGCTCCCTGCGATTTTTTTCTGTTCGATCGAGTCAAAAAACCACTGCGGGGAACGCGTTTTAACAGCCGAAAGGAGGTAATGGAAAAATCGAAGACGGCTCTGATGGCTATACCAATAATAGAGTTCCAGAAATGTTTCGAGAGCTGGATCAAGCGCTGGCATAAGTGCGTTGCAGTCGCTGGAGAGTACTTTGAAGGGGACAATATCACTTTTGATGAATAAACTTGTATTTTGAATTTTCTGAATGAATTCCGGAAACTTTTTGATCAAGCTAGTATATAAATAATTATATTAATGTAGCAGACAAAATATACTAAATATTTATCATTTTTATAAATATTATTTTCATAATCATAGTTGGTCAAAATACCTATACAATTGCTTACAAATACTGCTACTTACTGATTGATATGTCATAGAAAAATATCTGTATATGCCAAAATATCTGTATATTTAACATAGCTAAATACTGGAGATATTTTTTAAGAATAATATGACTCTACTTAAAAACAATTTATTAAACAACGAAAATATGTAATAATCCAGAAATTTGTAATAGTAATAATAATAAATGATTATTATGTGCAATATTTTTAGCACTACATAAACGCTATTCTTCAAAACCGAATAAATACTTGAGTTGTATAATACACAAAACGAAAATTAGCACTCTGAAAGAAGCGAGGCTATTATCAGAAATTTCCATTACTGACAAAAATGAAATTTTTGATAATTCAATCGAATGAAATTATAGTATATATATATCAAAAATATGAAACATGGATTGGTACTATTTGTATTTAAATAGTAGGTATATTATATGTCGGATCAACAAAAATTAGAGAGAAAGTGTGAACACAAAATCTCCCTCCTTTCTTAAGATATTATGATTAATACAAAGGGATAGAGGTTAATACAAAGGTAGAGATTTATCATCTCCATATCCTATCTCTTTCATTTTTGTTGAACTTTACACTCAGCATAGTCCAGGCTTTATATTTTTGATATATATAAATCATTTTGTTTAAAACGATCCCTAATATAGATTTTAAAAACACATTCATCATTTTTCTCGCAAAACATTCTTAAATATAAAAGTAATAGTATAATAGTTTAATAAAAAAAAGTGTAATAAAATATATTCATGATATTCACATCAAAGCACATTCATAGATTTGTATGTAAATTGTATCTAATTTAATACTCGTCTATTATTTTTAAAATGTGTGTGAAATTAATAAACACAAATATTCTGCGAATATGTAAATTACAAATGATAATAAAAATATGATAAAAATGTGATAAAGCATAACTTACTTCCACCATCGTTGATAAGAACCATCGAATTCTTGAGAATATATTTTTTTCATTTAATACCCAGAGTCCAATTATGCCAAGAAGATTTTTATAAAATTTCAAAATGTTTGTAGTGTCAGTATTCCAATCCATATTTGATTTCATTCTCAAACACTTTAAAATGTCACGCTTGTATAAGTGCTTTTTTCCTCCGACTATTACATACTGAATCTTCCAAATATCTCTTCGATTGGTTATTCCCTGAAAGTCGATATATTTCTTCATCTATATTCCTCGGCAATAACCGTATCGTTCAATATTTGATTTGTTACAGTTATAAGTACAGTGCGATACTTAAAGCAACCCCTCTGTGATGACCAAGTTGACCAAGTGGATTTTTTTAAATTTATTATTCATACTTTCGGCTTTCGTGACTCTCTTGGAGAAAGCAAGTATAGCCTTCGTTTATATTCGTGTTTGTACAAATAATATAGTTACGAAAACTGTACAACACAATTGTCTCCGGTGAATCCTACTAATATCCTCAATGTTATACTTACAGACGTTTAAATATTTTATTCCATGATAAATAAAAAATATATAAATAACATGAAACTATCGCTCTCACTGAGGGACAGATTCATACGTTATTTTTAGATAGCTTTAATATAAAAAAAAAAAGGAAAATTTTATGAAGGAATATCGCAATGAAGTACAGTAAGAATTTGTGATATCGATATTATTTCATCATTTTTTCATAATGTATTAAATAATATTAAAATTTATACGTATTCTTAGTGATTGCCAATGTGCACTGAGAAAAAAAAATGTGTTCAACTAACTAAACAAAAGTTATTTGCAGATTTGATTAATTCAACAAATTTTATTTAATTGAATTTAACTATAGTCTGCTTAACATTGAACAGTTTGTTAAAGCAAAATGAAAAATTTTTTAAATAAGCAAATTGTGTTTAACATTTTATGTTAATACATATCAGAATAAAGTATAAAATATCTCGTAAATTATTGATTTTTTGATATCTCACTACCTTAATGCTTTTATATTCAGAATAATTAGAAGAATCATATTGTATAAAAAAATCATACAATTCCGTTTAAAAAAGTGGAGGTGACCTTGAAGTCTCAAAAAATATGCCTTGAGAAAAATTTTTTGCTTATCATAATATGTGTCCCTTCGAATTGAACAACTTTCTCCTTTGGTATTTTCATGTATTATTAAAAATAACGGAGATATTTTAAATGGTTTTAGAGGAAACACTCAGCATATACATATCTATAATACGTATATATGAATAAATAATTTTTTTTATAATTTTCTATATGCTTTATGATTGTATGTATGTATATATAATATATATATATATAAATATATTTTTTTAAATTATTTTAAAGTCAGCTTTGAAATAATTTAAAGTTCTCATGTTATTTTAGATTAACCTTTTATACTTACTTACTTCAAAAGTTTTTAAATAAATTTTTAATTATTTTTAAAAATCTTAACTCATTTAAAGTAAATTTTTCTAAGAGAGGAAGTAGTGTAGAAAACACATATAATAATTTGTTTATCATGTATTATATTTTAACAACATATTACTTGCATAATTAAACTAAGGTTACGCAATAAAAGACAAAAATATCTTTTTCTTGTAGGAATTTCCGCTCATGTTTCTAGCATTACCCTTAATACGGATAAATATGAGGCGGAAGTTTTCAAAATTTCCTTGAAGCTTACAAAATTTATTGCTACAAACTTTCCTGCAGTTAATTGATGAGGTTTGGTTGATCGAAGGATCATTAATGGTAAATTCTTCATCACGTTTAAATCAAAATTGTACCATGGTAAGTCATACATTGCAGAAGCTAGTCCTTGTGATTGTAATTCCAACATCTGTCCGGCAAAACAGTAGAGAAATAGCTGCATCAACAAAACAGCGATGAAAAGCAGATGTTTCATGGCAGCGTATGTATTGTGCATCGAAAGCGTAAAAATAAACTGAAAACCTGAAATGCGTACGATAATGAATTATATACATACGATAATTATTGGTAAGCTTAAGATTTCTTATAAATCTTGTAACAAATTTTATATATCTATTCTGTAAACCAGAATTAAGTGAAGGCATTAAAAAAATCATATGTTTTATATCATCATTTTTTATATGACAAAAATTATTACTAAATAATGTAGTTATTATAATACATTACTTTCAAAAGCTTTATAACGTTAATTACATTACGGTTTATTTGAGATAAAATGTACCTTCAACGCACAATAAAATCACACTCGTTAAAAGTTGAAATAAGATAACCGAATTGAATGCTTCTTGCAAATGATAAGCTAAATATATGAGGCGATGATGTCTTTTTAACATCATATCAAGTTTATTGCGATCAAAAAATTCTTTGCTATTTTCTATTTCAGAAAAATCCATCCTGAAAACTTCGAACTGTCCACATACATGCATTGTGAGATCAAAGAAAAAGCCATCATGTCCGCAATGCGAAATACAGTTGACAATGATTTGTAATATCTGCAGGACTTCAATGAAGCCGTAAGCGATAGACGTATAATTTCCGAAGACGCAATAAGCTGCTAAAAACATTCTCATTTCGTTTGTTTTATTGTAAATCTGCTCTTCAAAACTCCAAGGCAAATCAAAATTGGCAAATATAAAGGATGAGAAGACAAACACGCAAGAAGAATATCCAAGATAAAAAAATACTGAAGAACCTCGCCTACCAATGCGTGCGTATTTTAGCATAATGTCACGTGTATAAGCATTTTTCACAAAAGTCCAATCATTGATGATAGATTCCACCAAAACTAATTTATGTCTCCAATTTACACGATGCAAAAGCAGTTTCGATATACTAGTTATCGATGCGCATGTTGATAAAAAAGCGTCTAATGCGTCCTCATGACCACGACAATGTCGGATAACTTCCAATGACAGGCTGATCGTTGCACTCAGCTAATTTTAAAAAATAAAGATATTTAGTTCTTGTGAAAAATATTACATCACTATTACATTATATACAATCTGACAGAAAAACCTAACGCTTTTATAATGGCTGTAGTTTCATCGACGGAGAGGATCACGTTCATACAGCATACTTGACGCCATTTTAATAGCTTTGGAGTAGTGAAAAAAATAGCAAAGAAAATCTGGTGGTTCTTAAATTAATACCATGCAGAAAAGTTTTGAATATATACACATATATATATATATATATATATATATATATATATATACAACTATCGTTTTGTAAATATACAGAATAATGTATCTCATTTATAAACGTACATAATTATACATATTTATTTAATAACCGGAACTCAATAGCTGCTATATCAGGAAATTATGATATAATATTACGAAACAACGCATAATGTAAAATTCCAGATTAGCCTACAAGAATCTGCGAAAAAATAGAAAATATTTCAATGACTTGATGAATTATTTTCAACACTAAATGAACAATTATTTAAATGACAAATGGTATTCTACACATTACAAAGTAAAATTTGTTAATATGTAAAATTAGCCTACATGATATTAATTTATACTACAAGTTTTCGTAATTATTTTTCCCACTAGAGTTGAATAATAATTTCCTGATATAGCAGCTATTGAGTTCCGGTTATTAAATAAATATGTATAATTATGTACGTTTATAAATGAGATACATTATTCTGTATATTTACAAAACGATAGTTGTATATATATATATATATATATATATATATATATACTATATATGTATATATTCAAAATTTTCCTGCATGGTATTAATTTAAGACCCACCAGATTTTCTTTGCTACTAAAATGGCGCTTATTAAGCCTTGACTTATTGATTATATTGCATTGCATGTACACGAGCCTATTTTTCTATTTTTAATGATTTTATTTATTGAATATATGAATATACATTTATAAGTATAACATTTCAGTTTTTTAATAACTATAGCCCATAATTAATATTTAATAGTATTAATCCTTTAATAATATTAATCCGTGAACCACTGGTGGAAAATTGAATCGAATTATATGTGGGTACATCTTGTACCTCATACATGCTATACTTCATCATAAATATATTATAATTTAATTACTCACCGTCATTTTTATTGACAGATCGGTAACATAACTAATACAATTTATTTAAAATGAAAAATATAAAATAAGTTTCAGAAAATTATTTAAAATACAAAATTATCGATAAAAAATTGATACAACTAACTTAAACTAAAAAATATAAAATAAGTTCCAAAAACTTATTTAAAATATTAAATAAGAAATAAATCAGAAGAAGTTATTTAAAATAACAAATATTAAAAAACGTTTTAATTTTTTCTTTAATTAAAATATATTTTAAATAAATTTATTTGAAATAAAACCAAGCCCTGCTCATGGGTATATAATACAACTATACAACATGAGTATTCTCTGCTTTAAAATATGTTTGTTATTCATGTATTCGTGTAGAGGGGTGAGAGTCGAAGGTGAGAGTTGTGCGCCCTTTTGTAGAGGGAAGGAGGGTGAGAGTCGCTTCGGGTAAAAAATGTAGTAGAAATAAAACGTTATTTTAAAACTTTTTTAAATTAGAGGGATTGTCCCCTAATTTGAATAATTACCTTTTTTTCTTTTCTTATGTAAGTTTTAAATTTTTTGCGTTACTGTAATATTTTAAATGAGGAATATTGACATTTTTTTGGCAATGAATTTCCTCGTTACTAAAATCGCATCATACTGAAAAAAATTCTTATTTTCAACGTTATAAAAGTGCAAAACAATTATAAAAAAATTACATAAGAAAGGGAAAAGAGTGCAATTTATTATACTGTAAAAAACTTAAGAATATTCTTTATAATTTCTGAGTTATGAGCCTTTAAGTGAAAAGTAATGTGATATCGGCAACCTTACCTTATATTATAGATAAAATTTATTATCTCAAATTAGATAAAATATAATACGAAAATAAAAAAAAGCAAAATAAAAATTAGACATAAGCCATATTCACAGTCGGATCTTACATTCAAGATCGTCTTAAGTATGGTCTTAAGATGTTATGAACCAATTAAAGGGCTGTATTAGTATCTTAAGATATTACTTAAAACAGTCTTAAAATAAGAACCGATTATGAATACCAGCTTTTACCTTTAATAACAACTGAAAAATTACAACTTACTTCTATTATTGTTGACATAAACCATCGAATTCTCGAAAATATTTTTTCATCGAGCACCCAGAGTCCAAGTACACTAAGAATATATTTATAAATCGTTAAAACATATGAAATTTCCGCATTCCACTTTACAGTCAATCCCATTTTCAAGTACTTTAGAACTTGCGAATTGTGATAATTTCTTTTAATTTATTTTATTCGGTAACTGTCGCAATTATATTATATCGAGTTTCTCTTGAGTTTGGCTTCTCCTCAAAAGAGAATGTAGTCCTTCGTTTCTCTTCAATAACTGCATTGTGATGACATTCAATAACTATAACCTGCATTTGTTTTGCTGCGACAACCCTTTAGAAACTGACTTCCCCCGGATTTCTTTCTAATTTATTATTTACATCTTTTATACCATTTCTTTTAACTTTCTAAGAATCCAAGTATAGCTTGCGATCCATATATATTATTTGTATAAATAATATGATTATACACGATTATTTATTGTCCTCTAAGATATTTTACTTCGTCTTTAAAATAACAGGTTTACATCCGTTTAAGTTGTATTTATTTGATAAAAGATTCACGACATCAACATCGAAACAGTTTCTTGAATTATTATTCTATCAGTTTTCCTTGAAAAAACAATTTATACATATTTTCAGATAGAAAAATATAAATAAGATAAAATCAAGCAACGCAGTAGCGTCACCGACGCCAAGTGCATAAAAATATGAAACAGGCCGCTTGACTGCTTGATGTAATTTGCTGCGTAAATGTCATTGCTTATATGTATGTACTTATATGTTCGTGCCGCTGTCAAATTCGTGACACTACAAGCTTTTTCCGGAGTTTTAACATCGACAAACTTTCAATTAAAATTACAACTCAGAAATTAAAACGACAATCAAAAATATAACAACCCTTTTATTATATAATGTCATTGCGATTTTTCGATTGCAACCAGTCCGAATAAAATTGGTGCAGTTGATACCGAGATCGAGTTCCGAAAAGCGACCATTTCAGATATTCAAATTTTTTTCAGTCACATGTATAACGCATCATGTAAACTATGTAAAACGTTTTGTACATCAAGCTGCTTTCATAATGAGCTGCTTTCTTCATTCAAATAATATTATGAAAATTAGCACGCGCACACACACACACACACACACACAAAATATAAGTGAATGAAAGTAATGCATATATATGCGTGATAATTATCGATGTATACAAGGCAACAAATAAAGACAGAGCATGCGTGCGTGCGTGCATGTGAGAATGAGAGACAGAGAGAGAGAGAGAGAGAGAGAGAGAGAGAGAGAGAGAACGACGCATGGTGGTATTTGACTGAGTCAGGCGACCAAAATTATTTTTATAGTTCAACTGAATCTAACTGTTTTAATAATCCATTACATTGTATTTTAAAATGTAGGAAATACTTTTTTATAAAAAAATATAATTTTTACAATTTTTAATTATTATGATTATTCTCTTTAATTATAATAAAACATAAGTTTAAGCTTAAAATGTATATACTATAATAAAAAATGTAAAAAACTTAATTACGTAAATTTAACAGATACGCAAATTTCTATAAACGCTGATTTTAATAATATCTTGTCAGTGCGCCGAAAAAAAATGTCTAATTACACAGGCCTACAAAAAAAAATACCTTGTGCTGGGATGGAGAGACCTAGTTATTCTTATGTATTTTGAATTGCTGAATACGAATCTGACATAAAAATAGAATCATCCAGGGCAAATTTTCAATCTAGAGCGGAAAAATGGATCATAAATGAGTCATTTTTTCGCTCTAGATTGAAAATTTATCTAGATGGTCCTATTTTAATGTCAGATTCGTATTCAGCGACTCAAAATACATAAGAATAGCTGAATTTCTATTCTAGCACAGGGTACTTTGTTGGTGCTATCAAATCTGTGCTATTAAATGAAAGTTTCGATTGTTGGGCTAGTCGCTTGTTTATGTCTAATGGACAATAAGTAATCAATTATTTCTCTCAAACTTTCTTAAGTAGTATTTATTTTCAACTTGAAGTGAGTTTTAAAAAATTGGTTTTGATCGCTTAAATCAGACAAATACCCCACTGTGTGACATTGGAAAACATCGGATGATATCGAATGATGACAAATGATGGAAAACGTCAGACGACGTCGGACGACGACGGTGACACAGAGACACAGATAGTGGGAAAACAAATAATTTTTTTTATATTTATATGTTCAACCTAATATTCCATATATATAAATTATTATTATTATTATCTTTTTATCTCTTTATATGTATATCTTTTTAGAAGATTTAAATTTTATTATTACATTTTCAAAAATTTAGAAAAAGCAGTAAAACCTCTAAAAAAAACTTTTAAAAAAAAGAAAAAGTATGCGCCAAGTGCAAAAGGTAAAAAGGTATCGAATATTGCATTTTTTAAAATTAAAAAGGATATAAAATAAATGCACTTAACCAAATATTTCATCACGCAAGACTGATATCTTTTTTATACACTTAGCGTATACCTTTTCTTTTTTTAAAACGATTTTTATATTAGGTGTTGGAATTAATTCGTAGCGTTTTTTAATGAAAGAATGTTATTTATTTCACATGAGCATTAAAAAATACATTAATGAAAGTACTTCCCATCACTTGTAAAACGCTACGAATTAATTCCAACACCTAATATAAAAGCGCTGACAGTACATATAAGATCAACATAATATTAAGCAAATCATAATAACAAAGCATTTTAATTCAATGTAATACAAAAGCTTTAAGAAGATATATAAAATAATATTAAAGCATAATGTTATAAATAAAAATTAAGAATCAAAATTTTATTTTAATAATTATATAACGTTTTATATTGTTTTTATTAAGTTACATTGATACAATATATATGTATAAAATTATTACTGAAACATAAAATTAATATAATAAAATTAATATTGTCATCAAATGCCATTCCAGTGCTAAAAATAACCATAAAAATAGAAATGTAAGAACATGTAAAGACATGATGTACACCAATCTCTTCACTCACTTCGTAAAAAAAGTGTCTTGTAAAAAGAAGTGTACGTAAATTAATAAAACAATTCATTAAAATAATAAGTTAATATGGCACTGATAACTTATAATAAGAATTATATATGATAAATTGATAGTAATTTGGCAAAATTTAATTTGTAACAATTGAACGAAGTAGTTTTGAATGAGCTATCATTTGAGTCCTTCCGTTTGTCAGAATGACGGATAAACATTGGAACGACGACATCGCTTACGTTTTCTCCACTCATAGACTATTCCTAAAAGGATACGGTTTGTGGCCATTACAGAAACAGACAGTATTCACGAAGATACAATGGGGTTTTTGTTTGATTGCACAGGTAAAGTAAAAGGGATGGTAATATAATGTATATTTAAAGAATATCATGGGAAGTCTAAAAATTTGCAAAGTAGTATGAGAAATTTTTTTTAAATATTCAACGATAATTTCAAGTTACATATTTAATTCCTTCTTTAAACATTTTATTGCTTTAGAATCTTATTTTTAAATTTTTTAAATTAAAAATTTTATTTTTCTGTTAGGCAAGTTTATGCTTATAATAAAATCATTTATTGCAAATTATTCCTTTACATTTATTAGTATTTACTTAGATACTAATTGTTATTTAGCTTATGATACTACCTTGTCTGACGACGGAGATTCTTTGGAGCAGCCAGGACGCCAGCTCAAATATAGAAAGTATAACATTTTTTGCGTCTACATCGACTGGACTTACAAAAAACCTATGTCTTATTGCTAGTCAAAAGAGACTGAGTATAAACATTAACGCTGCTATTAATGATTGGTTATCTGTTAAAGATAATATGGAAACTAGAAAAATTATGAAGAAGTATGCACTTCAAAGTAAAATACTCACCTTTACATTATTATACTCGTTATACGTGTGCCTTGGCATGTATATAGCAGTCGTTATATTCATTAATCTGAAGCAGATATTCTTCACAGACCTGAATTTAGTGAATGGTAAAATTGTATTTGTTATGTGATATATAGTAAAATACATTCTTTTTGTGTTAAAATCGTTCTTGTTAACATTTTTAACACATTCCAGTGTTAATTTTACAGGATGTTGTAATATTTGAATATTTATTTATATAAGTTAAATTAACTTTTCTTAGAATTAAAATAACATAATGTGTTTATGAGAAAATAATCAATCAATATAAAAATAATTTATTTCAAAATATTCTAAAATAAATGAATAAAACATGTCAACTTAACATTTTATAAATGTTAATTTTATTGGAGTATGCTTCCATAATTTTCTTAGAAATTGTATCAGTGTTACATTTCATGTATAATATTTGCATAATATTTGTGTTACTTTTTAACACATTTATTTTATGTTTAACACAAAAAATTTAGATAGGTCATATGAATGTATTAATTAAATTTAAATTTAATTTAAATTTAAATTTAATTAAATATAAATTTAAATTTAATAAAAATTGTTCAAGTATATATCTTTTCTAACTTAGTTTTGTAATGTAATTGTAAACTAAATTATATTTTGTAATATTCTAATATTTTTTATTTTTGTTATGTGCAGTTAATGCGACAAATTGGTTTCTTCTAATTCCATCTGGTCCATTGAGTCACTTGATTACTGGTCCACAATATGCGATAATCTTGACTATCCAAATTGTTCAATCATGCGTATTATCTTTCTTATTATTTACCGTGGATAGTTTCTTCTTCAACGTTACAATACATCTCACCGGTCAACTCGAGGTGCTTAAAAACAACTTCAAGACATTTACGAACGAGCTGAACATCAAAGCAAATTATCGAAAGAAATTCGTTAGCTTGATTAACAGGCACAGCTTGTTAATAGAATTGTATCAAAATTTGGAAGACACTTTTCATTTTCTTATATTATATCAAGTTGTGATATTAATGATTTTGCTTGCATTAACAGGTAATGTATATCAAAGATTTTATTCCGCACTTATATTTATATAACAACTATATATATACATATTTGTCTAAAAATTAAAGAAATTTATATTTAATATATTTTATCACATTTAATTTAGTAATCACACGGTTCACAACTTGAACATGTTCGTACATGTTTGTACTCTTTTAAAATAAAATGCTTATTTTTAGGATTGCGTTTAAATATTTGTATAAACGAGAAAGATCATGTTGAGGCAATAAAGAGTGTTTTTGTCTTGAACTATTTAATAATGCAATCGTTGGTATATACCTATGGTGGTGAATTCTTGCAAAAGGAAAGCGAAGACATATTCTATATGTTGTACACAACTTCCTGGTTTACACTTCCTGCAGCATTGATGAAAGATGTGCATTTTGCGATGATGAGGTCGAGTATTCCATTTCGTTTAACCGGCGGAAAATTTTTCTATGTTAATCGCGAGACGATGATGTACGTCCTTAAGATAGCGATCTCATATGTTTCAATTTTAAGAAGAGCGTTAAAAAATTAATGTTAATCAATAGCACTCATGTGCGTGCATGCGTCGTGCGTATCATAAATTTTTTGAGATTTTATTATGAAAACTGATACTATATAATATACATATATAAACAAATATATTTGTTTAAAAAGTATTTTGAGTCATACATTTTGACTTTTACACTTTAGAGTAAAAAGCCAATTATATAATTAAATTAAATTATTCAATCTTTGTGTGACATATTAATTAATAGAAGAATTTAACCGAATTTGACACGAGATATAATTTCGTGATTTATATGCAAACACTAAAGTACATTGTTTAAATCTTTTCTATACTATAGATGTCAAGCAAATAGCCTACTGTGAGCGTTAACTTTTTAAAAGAAATTTGTTATTTAAAAAAGTAACTTTTCGTTATTTTCTTGTTACTTTTTTAAAATCAGTCTAAAAAATGTATTTTTGTAATAATTTTGTTCAAATGTTAATAAAAGCAATATACAATAATGACACTAGCTTTATTTTTTAGTTTTTTGTCATAAAAACATAATTTTATAGTTCCGAAACCTGTAAAATATGCTGCAAACTGAGATATCTCTCCGATCATGTACATAGAAACGTAAAATAATTTAAATCAAACCTAGATTATGATAAAAGTTACTGTAAAATTCGTTACCGTTATCAAAAAAATATATCTATGTTATTACAATAGTTATCAAAAAAAAAGTAACGCAGTTATCAGTAAAGTTCCCCAAAAAAGTAACTTGTAACCATATAATTTGCAGGGAATGGAAGTGACTCGTTACAAGTAACAATCGTATACTCTTATAGGAATAGTATATAAATAGAAAACATGTAAACGATGTTATTGTTCCACCCAGTGTTGCCAGGTCTGTTCAAAGTTGTCCTTATGTATTGAGATCTCTTAATATTTCAGCCGTAATTTGGATTTTTTTTTTCGTATATTCTTTCGAAAAAATCTTCCAAAAATTTTAAATTTTTTGTAACCCTAAAAAGTCGATGAAAAGAAAGAAGTTCCAAATTTAAGAGAAAGTCCCCACCTGTGGTTATAGTAGTTTCACCGTTTATCCGTCATCCTGGCGAGCAGAATAACTCGAACAATTGCTCCATCAAAATTACTTCATTCAGTTGTTACAAACTAAATTTTGTTAAAATACTATAGATGTACGCTCATTCGATTCTTATCGGATATTATTGTAAATTATTAATAGTGCCATATTGGCATATTCTTATTAGTTCACCGAACTCACGAATAAATTTCCGCAAAAACTGTCTTATCAGCAAAATGCAAAAAGCGATCATATATATGTCTTTATATTCGTATTTCCATAGTCATTTCTATCACACAAACTATACTTTAGTGAAATACATCAGGTGAAATTATTAATTTTATTTCTCTAATAATTTTGTACCTATTCTTTTTGTCACGACAAAACAACTCAATAAAATCTATATAGAATAATATGGAACTATACATATAGAATAATATGGATACATTATAAATCTTTCTAAATTTTTATTTACATTATTAGGCTTCAACATTATTTTATATATCTTCGTAATAATTTTCTTTTACATTGAGCCAAAACATTATAATCACTTACGTAATATTGTGTTGATCTTCCATGTACTGTCAAAACCGCTCTTATTATAAGCTTGCTACAAAACCTTTAAATATATTTATTGACATCTGTTGCCAAGACGTTAACAGCAGCTGTTTTAACTGTAAGTTATGAAGTAGGAGATATGCAGGACGAATTTGTCTGTTTAATATATTTTATAAATGTTCAATGGGTTCGAGATAGAGTGAATTTGGTGACCAGAACAAAACTACTAAATGTGCCTTAAACTATATGTTCCTCAAATTATTATTAAAAAACCGCACAGTGCAAGGCATTATCATGCTGACGGATTCAACTGCTATAAAAGACTGTTACCATAAAGGAGAGAAAGTATCTCATCATCAGTAATTAGTTAAAGGAAATGCTGTTAATATCTTGGCAGCAGATTCCAACAGATACATTCAGAGCTATTCCTGTAGAATTCATAATAGAATAATAGAATAAAGGATTTGGTAGCTAGCAATATGGAAGATTAATTATAATAGATATTTATAGTCACAATATTTTGGCTCATCAGTACATATCACGCAATAAACATAATATTAATATAATTTGTTCTGTTCCGTCAAATTATATATTTTTATTCGCTATCATTTACAGAAAAATATTTATCAATTGATTACAATTGTGTAAGGAACATTATACAATTCAAGCAATTTGTAGTAATTATGTAGAATAGGGCATTCCCCTTCCTATGACCTTTGACCTTGACATATCTTGTGAAAGTCATGACTCTGAATAATTTTCGACAGATTTTAACCGTTACTCGTTATCCATTAAAAAATTATTAACAAAATAAGTTTAAGAAATAACGTATCTTTTCCATTATTTAAACCAAAAATTCTATATCTATTAAAAATAAAAATTTGCTTTAAAAATATTTTTTTTAATAATATTTGTTTTTAAAGCAGAGAATTTGTTTTTGAAGCGAAAAATTTGTGATTTTGTAACGACTTCAAGCGAAATGAGATCCATTCCACATCCACATCCATTCCAAAAACACACATTTTTTACGTAAAGTGAGATCAACTTAACCTTCTCTCCTGCTTAGAAGCTCATGATCTTCTAAATAAAGGGGTGTAATGTAGATCTCGCTTTGCATAGGAAGTCGTACGCTCCTAGGCAAGGGGAGAATATTAATTAATATTGTTTATATATACATATATGTGTGTGTGTGTGTGTGTGTGTGTGTGTGTGTGTGTAGCAGAAATTAAACTTTTTTTGTTAATAACTTTTTAACAAATAACGATCAAAATCTGTCGGAGGTCACTCAATAAAAGATCATGACCTTGACATATGTCAAGGTCAAAATCGTCGGAGGGGGATTCTCTATTCTATATAATTATCCAATTTATAAAAGAAAAAATTAGATTATCTATTTTTCTCCTGAAGAATTTCTATTTATGTTCTAGTCATTACCCTTAATACAGATAAATACGAAGCGGAAGCCTTCAGAATTTCCTTAAAAGTTATAAAATTTATTGGTACGAATTTTCCTGCAGTTAATTGCTGAGGATTGGTTGCTCGGAGAATTATCAATGGTACATTTTTCATCATATTCACATCAAACGAATACCACGGTGATTCATAAATTGCATAGGCTAATTCTTTTGACTGGAATTCCAATGTCTGGCCAGCAAAACAATAGAGAAAAAGTTGTATCAACAGTGCGATAATATAGACGCCATGTTTCATAGCAGTAAAAGCATCGTTTATTTCAAGTGAAAGAAGCAAAAGAAAACCTAAAAGAAATATAATAATGAATATAATTAATAATAACTTTAAAATAGTAAAAAATTTTTGTAAAATAATTACAAATTTATTGTTGTAAAAGTTCCAAAATACATATTTGTTGTTTATTCTATGTTATATAGTAACATGAAACGAATAAATATAAATTCTAGAGCATAAAGATAAATTTGATTATATTGTTTAAATTTAAAATAATAACAACCTTCTACGCATAAAACAAGGACACTCATTAAAACTTGTGCCAGAATGACCAGAGTGAATGCTCTCTCCATATAATATGATAAACGTACGAGGCGATAATGTCTCTTCAATAAGACATCAAGTTTGTTATGATAGGAAAATTTATCGCAACCCAATGCGTTGAAGTTCATACGAAGAATTACGAATTGTCCACACATGTGCATTGTGAGATCGAAGAAGAATCCATCGTTTCCGCACTGCGAGATGCAATTAACAAGAATCTGTACAAACTGCAAAGCTTCAATAGCGCAGAATGCGAAAGAAGATGTATAATAATTTCCAAAGGTACAATAGGCCGCTAACATCAGTTTTCTTTCATATGTTTCATTAAAAATCTGCTTTTCAGAGACCCAGGGCAAATTGATGTTACTGAGCATGACACTGAAGGCGAAGACTACCGCGGCACAAGCTATGTAGAAATATATCGATGAGCCCAGCCTACCTATTCGCGCGTATCTTAACATAATATCACGGAAATGAGAATTTTTCACGTAAGTCCAATCTTGAATGACCGATTCCACCAAAACGAATTTTTGTTTCCAATATACGCGATGTAAAAGCAATTTTACCAAACTGGTTATTGACGATGAACTTGATAGAAAAGCATCCATGGCATCCTCGTTACCATTACAACTCTGAATCACTTCTAATGACATAATGATCCATGTACTCGTCTGGTTCATGAAAACAATATAAAAATATTAATTTAATATAAATATTTGAAATACATATGTATATGATTTAATATGCAGGATATTCTATGAGGAAATAGACAAAGTTAGTAGGAATTTTTAAAATGTGATCTAGAGATTATTTTAAGCTATAAATCTCATATTATACATTCATATATAATAATAATGAATGGCTATGTGCAATACTCTCATTATCTCAATGCCAATCTTTAATGACAAATAAATATTTGAGTTACGCTGCGTATCTATATAGCGAGAACTTATATTTTGAGAATATATTTTGAGAAAAGTCCGTTATTAAAAATTTACATTACTAACAAGAGAAAAAATTTTCGCATCGCTTTAATTGAGCCGAATAAATTTATGATGTATATAAATTTTTTTGCTTAGAATGACCTCCTAAAACACATTTTTTTAACACATTTGTCAGTTAATTTCCTCTCAGAATATTCTGTATGTATATAAAATATGTAAGTGTAACAAAGACTATAATAAATATAACAAAATATATTTAAAACAAAGAAAAAAAAAACATTTACAATATACAAATATAAATAGAACAAAATTTAACAGGCTTCTATTATTTTTAACGAAATAAAATTAATAACTGCAAGTATACACATACCCGAATGTGTAAGATTGCAAATTATATTAAATATTTGATAAAGCATAACTTACTTCCACCACCGTCGATACGAACCATCGAATTCTCGAGAATACATTTTTCTCATTTAATACCCAAAGTCCAATTATGCCAAGAAAATGTTTATGAAATTTTAAAATATTTGTAGTATCAGTATTCCAATCCATGTTTGATCTCATTCTCAAGCACTGTAAAATCTCACGCTTGCGTAAGTTTTTTATTACGATTACTGTACATTAAATTTTCCAAGTTTCCAGATCTCTTCAAATTGTTTCTTTTCCTCGAAAGCGGTTGTATTTCTTCGTCTACGTTCCTTCGCAATAACTGCATCGTTCAATATTCGATTTGTTAGAGACACAAATACCTACAACACTTAAAGCAACCCCTTTATTCAATCGTCTAACTGGATTTTTTTTTATTTATTATTTATACCTTTAATTTTCATAACTTTCTTGGACAATGCAAGTATAGTCTTCGTTCTTATTCATATTTGTACAAATAATGTAAAATAATGCCCGGCACAATTCCTAGAGATAAGTCCTACTAATATCTGGAATGTTAAACGCTTAAATATTTTATATTATGATAAATAAAAGATATATAAATAGTCCTCTCTAAAATATCTCATGAACTGTTGCTCTCACAGATATGATGGAAAAATTTGTACGTTGATTTGAAATGGATGGATTCAATCAAATAAGAAAGAAAGAAAGAAAGGAAAATTTTATACAGAAAAATAGGGTATTGTAAGAATTGTGACAATATTATTTTATCATTTTCTTATGATATACTCATACTTTCATATTAAATAAATATCGAAGGTAGAAACCTTTTTCGCCGTATATATACTACTAATAATTAATAATACGTTTGAAGGACATTATATTTCTTCGGAGAAGAAAATTATTCTACACATTAGTCTGAATAAGAAACACAAGTCAACAATAAACATTTCTTAACTTATATGTATATATATATATATATATATTTATATATAATGTTGATGATTATTGAGTTATAAGATTGTGCGTTTCGCGCGATTTATTACAATGTCGTATAATATAATCGTTCGAGTTTCGGTCATGATATATTCTCATCTAACGTTTGGCAAAATATGATAATCGATATCGCACGCAAATATAAGAATATTCACATATACAAGAAAATGAAAAAAAGAAAATATTAAAGATATCAGTCATAATTTATAATTATATATCGACAATACCAATTTTACACATCTATCATCACTCTGAGAACGGAAAGGTAGGAGCCTGTAGCTTTCAAAATTTCTTTGAATGAAAATAAGTTCATCGGCAAAAATTTTCCGGCTGTTGTTTGGTGAGGTAACTTTCCTCGAAGCATCACCATAGGTAGATCTTTCATTATTTTTACATCAAAATCGTACCATGGACTATCGTAAGCGCTGTACGCGATCCTTCCGGTTACATTCTCCAGCTGATCTCCAGCATAGCAATAAAGATACAGTTGCACTAACATCGTCAGAATTAAGACAACGTGTTTTATTGCTGCAATATTATCGTTTAATTTCAACGATATTATTAATTGCATACCTAAAAATAGAAATTACTATGGTAAGACTTATAATATAATATTTCAATTTTTTAATATACAATATTTAAAACAACATCAATAATTTTATTTTTAACATTTTATTTATTTAAATTTTTATTTAACATTTTATTAATTTAAAATTTTTATATTTTAAAATGTAAGTACATTCTTGGTTTTCAAGAATGTATTTACTTTTCACAGAACGCTATACCGATACATAAACTTTACATCACTTATACGTAAACTTTACGTATAGGTGAACGAAATCATTAAGTGCTAAGCTATATTCCTAGTGATCATTAAATCTAATCTATGATGTTAAAAGCTAAACAAACAAAGATGATTTTCAAAATTTTATTCATTATATATCAGTTTGGACTGGTGGTTACTATTGCAAAGAGTGATAAGTAATTTCAATTTTTAAGCATTTTTGCGTTATTATTTGGTATTATTATATATTTTATTTAAATGTTATAAAAAGACATACATTTAATTAAGTTACACTCTAAATTTTTCGCAGTGAAATTTCACTCCAAGAGAGTGAAATGCAACCCCCTTGAAAACAAGTGAAAATATTTTACTTCTTGAAAATTGTTACTCTTTTTTAAGAAGTGAAGAATGATCGTAGTTTCACTTTCTTGAAATGAGATTTCACTGCAAGAAATATAGAGTATACGTACATTATATCATTTCAAGATTGAATTTAATAGCATGCTTATTTTTTCTTTCCTTTTAAATTGCTAATTAGATTATTTGTATTTGTAAAGGTAGATTGTAAATATTTTATCTCTAAAAATATAAAATGTATAAAAGTTAAATATATAAAAAAAATTTGTTTTACATTAAATAAGAGTTTATTTTCTTGTAAAATTTACAATAGCCATACTCAATATCAATCAATATTAGCGTTCTAGTGAAAATAACATAGTTATTTTAAATGTTTACTAGTAATAGATTTAGCAAGTATGATAGATACATTTGCTTTTTCAGAAAATATCGAAATGTATAACTTGAGAGATTTTACTTGTCTTATCTTTTATTTTTTCATTTTGTAATATTTTTATCTTTTTTTAATCTTTATTTAACATTTTATTCTTGCTAAATTATGAAATTCTTTATTAAAGTAGCTATAATCTCGACATGTTTAATTAACTAATATTTAATTTATAATTTTTAAAACTTTAGAAAGTCAACTTGTGTAAAAGAAAAAAATAGTGAAGTTTAATATGTAATATTATAAATTAACGAATAGTATACAATAATAATGTCACATCACAAAATTACATTTATCTTATCAATTTACAGTAAAAATTTTAAATGATTTATGTACATTTGTTACATAAGAAACTAATAAATAGTCTTGTAAATTATAACTAATACATAGTTCTAATACATAAAATACATTTTTGTCAAGGAAAGATCATTGTATTATATAGTGCATAATAAGACATACATTTAAAAAAATAATTTTAAAACCACGAAAATAAAATACCTTCTACACAAAGCAACAGCACGCTCATTGAAACCTGTGTTAAGATAGCCATGTTGAAAGCATACTCAAAACTGTCAGCTAGTCTTATTAAATGGCAATGTCTGATAATTAACGTCCGTATTTTTCTTTTACAGTTTTGTTTTTCCACTTCGATGCCAGCAAAATCCATTTGCAGTACTTCAAACTGCCCGCATAGATGCATCGCGAGACCAAAGAAGAAACCATCATTTCCGCAATGCGAGGTAGCATTGACGAAGATCTGCGCCGTTTGCAGTAACAGGACGCAGCTATAGGTGATCGTTGGTAGCGACCCAAAAACGCAATAGGTTGCTAGAAAATACGTCGTTACCATCGAGTCATTATCATTCACCTTGGAGACGTTTAGCCAAGGTATCAAATTGTCGAACGGTACGGCCATGAAAAGAAACGAGACTCCTGATGCGTAGCCCAGATATAATATCGTCAAAGACACCACTCTGCCGATATGGGTGTACCTCATCATAACTTCCCGTTGTTGCTTGTTTCGAGACATCGACCAGTCGTCGATAATGGAAGTCACCAGGATGTAAGTATGCTTCCAGGTGAAGCGAATGACGAGAAGCTTGGAAAGGCTGACGACAGACGAGAGGTCCATTAAAAAGGCCTCCATCATGTCCTCGGTATCTAGACACTGCCAATATGTTTCCAGAGACAGGCTGCCGATAGTACTGATCTAATCTCGAAAGGGACCGCGTTAATTCGCAATCTCTCTATTTTTAATTGTTACTTACTCAAAAGTTTAATATCTAAAGTTGGATTGTTCCACCTTTCGATAAATATCAGCTCACTCTCTTAGTCTCCTATTCTCTTGTTCTCTTATTATTTTACTCTTTTATTTATCCATTAGATAAATTCTTACATAGTTTATCCAAAAATGGAACAACCAGCCCTAAGTATTTTTTATTAAAAAAACCATTTCCAGAAACAAAAAAGAAATAACGACAGAGTAAAATATACTTTGATAAAGACATACTTTGTATATATCATTAATTTATTAATAATTATTTCTGTGATATTTACTTGAATCAAAATGGCTAAGGAACATCGTGCAATAGATTTAAGTTCTCCCGCATTCAAAGGCCAAATTCCAATTATACTAAGAACTTTTTCGTAAACATTTAAAGCATAATAAGATTCGTCGTTCCAATTTCTTGTTTCCTTCATTATTTAGTAAAAATATATATCTTCTTTCTAAGAATTAATTAAGAAATTAATTAAGTCTAATCAAGTGTATCACGTTTTTTATTGTATTAAGATTATAGTCTAATTTAAATAATCTCAATCATAAAATTATTCATGTTAATATTAAAACACAGCAATGTTTTAACCCTAAAATGCAATCGATATATAAATTTTACGTACGTACAAGTGAGCGAAGTCATTGAACGCTAAATTATGCCTCTTCAATGATCATTAGAAGATTTAATCTGTCAAGCTAAATGCTATGACAAGCGAAGATGAGCTTTTAAAAATTCTATCCGTTTTTTATATCAGTTTATATATCAGATCGTCTTGTAATAATCGTTGCAAAGAGCGTGCATAAGTACATGGTTTCAACTTTTAAGTATTTTTTTAAGTATGTTATTATATTATTTTGTTATAATATTTTATTCAATTAAATATTTTATTTAAGTGTTATGAAGAGACACACACAGGAATGAAGAGGCAGGCATTAATTAGATTACATACTTTATATCAATTCAAGATTGAATTTGCTAATATGCTTTTATTTTTTCTTTTCTTTTAAGTCAATAATTAAATTATTTGTATAAAGGCTAAATTATAAATATTTTGTCATTTAAAACAGTGAAATGTTTGAAAAATTTGTATTACATTAATTAAAAATAACTCATTTTCTTATATATAAAAATGTCTCAATAGTAATGTTATATCACTCAATAGCGATAGCATTTTAAAGTTAAAAGAATGCGTCGCACTATTAATAAATTTGCGAATACATGGAAATACACTTCAATGACAAAAAATTATATATTATATATGTGTAATTATATATATATTATATTATTATATTTACTTAATGTAAATTCAATCAAAAAACAGATTGATGCTATAATTGCGAACAATTGTCACACACAAGTCGAATGAAATTACTGATATCCGTTTCTCCCGATGACGTTTATTCGATTTTTTTTTACTGTACATTGACCAAGCTCCAAACTTACTATGAAGGCGCGCGGAAGCAAAGCCATCTTTACCTACGCCGTCGAGGGCGAGGGGCGACCTTCTTTGATCTTTTATTCAAGTGAAAAACGACGTTGCACCACGCGGAAAATGTATTGGCACATCGAAATCACATGTTTCTATACGATACGTTGCTTTGTAGTTGAGGACTGTTCTCTAGGTAACTTTTGAATTCTTACCAAGTGTAGTCTCTACTAAGAGTACCTTTGAACGAATATACGCATTTGCGGTATATGCAACGCACTACAGCCACGTATCTTTTTCATATGGCAAGAACATAAAAGGAAATACGAAAATTAATAGTGCATCATAGTCTTCTTACGTTGCGCGCTGTAGTCATTATATGACTGAAATCAAAACATATAGGTATCCTATGGTATTATAGTACGTTTTGTTTATCATGAAACGTTAGTCTATCATTCTATGCTGTTGAAATAACTGAAAAGGAACGAAAAAAAGGGATATAAGATGTCGTGCATTGTTGAAGGAAAATTGGAAACTTTTATTTCAAAACATCGTAATATTGCATCCATATATTTAAAATTAAAAAAAAATATTATTATAAATCACAAATAAATATATAAATTTTATGAAAGCTTGATTATCGCGACGGGAAGTGGCAGATATAATTTACAATATTGCGCAACTTAACAACTAATAACATATATTATTTATTTATCTAACAAAATACGTAGAAAGACGACGCCGTGAAAATATCTTTGAACGTCATCATATTCATGACTATGAATTTTCCAGCTGTCAGTTGATGATGAATACTGGTTCGCATTAGAATAATCTGAAAATCCTTGGCCGGCATCGTACCAATCACAGTAAAGCATAACACAGTGCAGTGCTTCTCATCTCCAAGTATTATATCAGCAAACGTGTAGAACGATAATTGAATCAGAAGAAAGTACTACTATGCTATGCATAATCATAAATAAATTTCCAATAACGATGCAATTAACATATATCCTAGAAAACATTGAATATAATGAAATTTTTATTAGAATACATTATGCTTTATTAATTTGTTATTTTATTAAAAAATTTATTTTTATAACGCGTATAACTATTTTATGATCTAAATTGAAACTTCATCTTGTAATTACAAGTACTGCAAAAAAATCTTTAAATTTACTGATCTTTCATTTAAAAGCACATTACCATCTGTACACATAACAGTGCTGGTAATAAGTACATCAAAACGTTCGCAATAAATGGCTGTTCTATGCACTCCGCCAGTCGGATAATTAAGTTGGCATCTTTGGATCGCTTCGACTATTACACATCATGTCGGACATAAACATCCATTATGATACCCACGAGAATGAAGGTAAGTACCGTCACGCACGTAAACATTGCATATTCCAACGAATCATATCGTTATTATTCTATAATCCAACGAACTTTCTTATTCGTCTATATGGCCTAATCGTTCATCATGGAGATAACTATCTCGAGTAATTCTTCTCGGTGGATACGAGGTGTGATTAGTCTTGTAAAGACTAAGGCTGCAGCGACAGCGGTTGCCAGCGAGTTAATTAAGAAATTTTTTCGCATTATTGCAATGCAGGTAGATTTCGGTAAAATAAATAAACATTGGAACTACCTAGAAAATGAAAAATTGCCATTTGTATTATAACAACAATTATTGAAAGAGTCAAATTTAATTATTTATATATAATACAAAATTTGTATTATAAATGCATTTATTTTTATTGATAGAAAGATTTACATATCAAATATAATAACAAGCATAAAGATGAGGCCTATTTAATTTTTAGAATTATGTTACTATTTTATAACTGTAAATCTATAAAATTATTAATTTTTGCAATGAAAAAAGAGTAAATACAAATTTCTCGAAGTTTATTATCTTCATTAACATTTTAACTGCGATTTGACTAATAGAAGTGATAATTACAAATACAAAAATAATTCAGTAAGTAACTGTATTTAGTAACTGTAGCACAAAAAGTGATAAAATTTTTGATAATATCTGTGAAGAAAACAGTGTGTTTTCAGGAATCATTTGACAGTGTAGATAAAGAAATGCACAATAAGATATTCAAATATAGCAAATTAGAATAAAAGTAGAATTTGTTAAAATTGGTTAAAGCGTCTTGTTAAAATATTTGTACTAATTATAATATCAAAATAATTAACATTTCATTAAAATTTATGAAAAAGAATCACATAATCAGTTAACGGTACTTGCTTCTAAAATTACAGCTATGATTCATGCATCATCCATGAGATCTATAAAAATGCTTTTTCCTCTCACAGGTTAGATGCCGACGCAACTGAGAGCAAATCTATGCACCGATAATGTCACAGTAATACCTGTATAGAAAATCATTCCGTATCCAAAAACTTCTATGATGAAAAACTTCAAGTATGTGATTGTTATATTAAGGCAAAGCACGAGGAAGTATATTCATAATTTTTTTCGAAGACATCACCGTATTGCATCTTTTATTCGCGTGCGACCGCTTCCAGCCGTTGACTTTTCGCGAGACGCCGCGGAACGTAACAAAGAGATCTTTTCTTGAAAAATGTCTCACGCTACAAATGTCACAAATTACAAAACCGCTACCTTGATGTATGTATGAAACAGTATACAGATATTATATTGTAGGTCTAATCTAACTAAGTAGTAAAAATATTTAACTCTTGAAATCTTCTATTTCTCATGAACAATACACGTAAAAATATGTGTGTCAATGTTCCGAAGAAACTAGAATTTGCTTCCTAATTTTTTATTCATAAATTTTATGTAAACTTAACTTACGATGGAAAGCGGGAAATGTAGTCAACAATATTGCGCAACTTCAACAACTGATAATTTATATATATATTATTTATCCATCTAGCATAATACGCAAAACTGAAAGATACGACGCCGTGGACTTTAAGATATCTTTGAACGTCATCATATTCATGACCACAAATTTTCCGGCCGTCAGTTGATGAGGAATGCTGGCTCGCATTAGAATAATATGAAAATCCTTGGCTATACTAGCCGGTAGCTCGTACCAATCACAGTCATAAGTGGCATAACACAATGCAGTGCTCTTCATCTCCAAGTAATCACCAGCAAACGTGTAAAATGACAATTGAATCAGCATAAGGAGTAAGACGCTGGTACTATGTATAATCAGAGATAAATTGCCAACGGATAACGATGCAATTAATATGTATCCTAGAAACATTAGAAACTTGTAGTTTTTGGAATAGATAATACAAGATTCAATATTTTTGTCGTATTATAAAGATTATGATTATAATACGAGTAGCTGCACATATGTTTTGGCTATGTTAAAATATCATTGTAAATTAAAATTTAAAAGTGTTTTTTATCCTTTAAAATATATAAATATATTTACATGTTACATCTTTCGTGAATTAAAAAAATAAATATTTTTTTTACTTGAATTTCTTTGCAATTTCTTAGTACTTACTTAGTAATATGCAACAGTAATAATTTATAGATTTCTTATATTCAAATATTAGTCTTTTGATATTCAAATTAAATCAAAAAAGTTAATCGAGCAAATGAAAAGTTATATCTCTCAATTGTCGATGCTAATAATCATAGACTTATATAAATAGACTGCTGACTCAATATATTAGAAAGAGATGAATCTGATTTCGAGCTGTCCTTGTTTTACTTCTCATATACGTATGTATGCATCCTGTCTATGAGAATCATGTGAATTTATTCATGTAATTTATACATGTGTGAGTGAGAGAACTGAAATATGTCACTGCCCACCCTACTGAAAAAAATCATGTCACAATGTTACATGATGAAATCATGTAATTAAATCATGTAAATCACGTAACGGATTGTTCCAAATCAGCACGTGATTTTTTAAAATTATATAATTTAAAAAATCACATGATATTACAAATAATTTCATCCGTCATGAAATTTTATAGTTATTGAATTTTAAAGAATTGAATGATAAAAATTGAAGAAAAAAAGAACATATTATATGTGACTTTTCAAAATACGTAATTTTAAAATCACGCACTGATTTAGAACAATTCGTTACATGATTTACATATTTTAATTACATAATTTCATTATTCAACTATGTGACGTGATTTTTTTCAGTAGGGCAGCGCTATCTTCAAAGATGGAGACGAAATTGGTAGTCTATTTATAGAAGTCTGTGGTAATAACATTCTGATTCCAAATTTGAAGTAAAAATTTCGAAATTCAAACGATTGATTCAATATATATAAAAATTATGCGTTTCGCGGGTTTTCTCTATAGCCAAATCCTTTCTTGAAATGCCTTTCGTGAATCTTGTCCGAGGAGCTTCACGAGGAGCAGTCTAATACTTAAGTATCAAGCTGCCTAATAAGTATCAGGCTACTCCTCGCTCTGATGAAGGATTAGCATTTCAAGAATAGATCTAGAGAAAACCATAATGCGCGAAACGCATAATCTTTATATAAAAAGCACCCGTGAAAGCTTCAAGAATATGATTTAATATATATTAATTGATATCTGGAAGTTTTTGGAGTGGCTGATTTTGATTTCGAAGTCAAAATTTTCAAATTTTTTAAATACAAAATGACGGAACAAAATCATTTTATTATCATAAATGCAGTTGCACAAACGATTAAAAATAAAAACAGATAGGATAAGAAATTAATAATATTAAGAAAGGATCAGATTAAGAAATATACCAATAATCAATAAATATAGAAATATGTCCTCGAGACACATATTACAATAAAATGTAAACATAAGTAACAAGGACATGACCCGGTTGTGCGATCGGTAAAAATCGATCGCAGCAACTTAACTGTAATTGCGAAAGTGCAGACGATCACGTGCCAATACGGCAAGGACGCCTAACTTACACAAAATCGCGAAGATAAAACTGAAAGGAAGGATACACAAGCAGGTCATTCAATTAACTCTCGTCATTCGTGATGTCGATCATTTGTGAGGTGGGTTATGTGTCAGCGGTTTGATAATAAAAATATTAAAATTTATAAATATAAAAATTTTTTTGAATACATGAAAAATGTTAAAGTTCTACTATAAGAATAATTTAAATAAGTCTCGAAGTTGAATAAAGTTTATTAAAGTAAATTGAGTAAAGTTTATTAAAAATTTAAATATTAAAGTATTAAAACATATAGTATTATATTTGTACTAAATTTGGTAATCAGAGTTCTTTTAGTTCGCTGATTTTGAATATAAAAGAAAACTTAAAAAATTTTTAATGGAGTATTTAATCTAGCGGATTTATATTGCAAAAAATAGATTAATTTGCATAAAAGTACATGAACACTCATAGATTTTAAATCCGCTAATTTCTAAAACAAAAAATTGTCAAATTTAAAACTATAAAATACTTCCGTTTTATTCAAATCAGCCAATTTTTTTTCAATTTTTATGTCCTTTATATTAAATCTATTACTTTTTATTTTTCAATTTTTGCTTTATATTTGTTATCAACAAGCTTAAAAATGCTTGAATATCCGATTTCAAATGACTGGCTTAAATATTTTTACTTCGTAATATCAGGTTCGCCATTTTGAAATTAAAAATTTTTTGAGCTTGTCTTCGTACTAGTAAATAGCGACTTTGTAAAACTCCCTGTATATCAATGTTCAAGAAAATTTTATGTAAAAAAATATATGCTTCCAAGAGTTAAAAAAGATTGAAATAAGCTTAAGAAAGGTTACATTGTATGCTCTTTTTATGAAATAATTAATTCATTGTCTTCAAGAATTTATAAATTTAATATACAGCCAATTTATGCTTAAAACACGTGAAAAATTTTATGTACGTACGTGTATATACGTTTGTGTATATACTTATTAAATTTATTGTTTGCCATAAACAAGCTAAATAATTTGATTAAATTCTTTATGATTAATTAATTTGTTATTCTATTCAAAAATTTACTTTTATATGCTACATATTTACTACTTTTATGTACTATATATAATATATGTAATATCTTATAATCTAAAGCCGGTGGCACAAGATGCTTATTTTCCTGCTGGATTGCTAGCTGGATTAAAATCTTGTTACTGCGATGCTGACATTATCAGCATCATAACCAATACGGTGGCAAGATTTTAATCCAGCTAGCAATCCAACAACAAGAAAACAACAACTTAAATTAAAAATTAATCTTGTAATCATAAGTTAACAAGAAGTCTTCAAATTTAACAATTTCACATTTCAAAGCATATTACCATCTATACACATAAGAGTGCTAGTAACGAACAAGTACAACAAAACGTTCGCATTGAATGACTCCTCCATACATTCGGCCAACCGAATAAGTTGACAATGCCTTTGGATTGCTTCGGCTATCGCGCGACGTGCTTCGGTAATTCGGAATTCCGATAGTTTGATACACAACGCATCAAATTGGGAACACAGATGCATGACCTGTCCAAAAAAGAAACTGGTAGTACCAAAGGTTACTATACCAGTGATGAACATTTGTATCGCTTGAACCACCATAAACGCCTGTTGCAGCGTTGCAGTTCGAAATACGCAAGACTGACTTCTATTATTGTCAAGTTGTCCTGTTTTCGTTGTGATCGCTGATATCGCCATAACGGCGTAACCACCTATTATGATACCCACAAGAATGAAAGTAAGCATCGTCACTCGCGTCGACATTGTCGCATATTTCTCCATGATCCAACGAACTTTTTTATCTTTCTGCATGGCCCAATCGTCCATCATGGATGTGATTATCTCGAGTAATTCTTCTCGATGGATACGAGGTGTGATCAGTCTTGTGAGGGCTAATGCGCCAGCGGCACCAGTTGTTATCGAGTCAAGAGATTTTTTGCTATCACAATGTAGATAGATTTCGGTAAAATAAACGGACATTGGAACTACCTAGAAAATAAAAACTTGTCATACATATTGTCCAATAATTATTAAAAAAGAAATTTAATTATTTATGTTGTTCATATTATATGCATAATAGAATTTATATTACTAATCTGTGCTTCGCGGGTTTTCTCCATGTCTTGGTCCATTCTTGATGTGCCAACGTTTTATTATAATAGAATTTATATTATTCATACATATATGTATATTAACATGATTGCGAATTATTAAGATACTTTCTTTGTGCGCGCGCGCGCGGGTGTGTGTGTGTGTGTGTGTGTGTGTGTGTGTGTGAAATTAGCATACCAAAAAATAGTAACAAGTGATAAAATTAGTTTTATTTTTAGGACGATATTTTTAAGATCATAAAATAGGAATATAAAATTAATTTCCGCATTGAAGAAAATGTATAAATACAGATTGATGAAATTTACTATATATTTTTATTAACATTTTAACTATGATTTCATTGACAATTAAAAATATATAAATTTCAGTATTTTACAGTATAAATATAATTCAGAAAATAACTATATTTAACATAAAAATTATACAAGATTTTTAATATCTGAAGAAAGTATCGCATTTTTTAGAAACTTTGACAGTGTAAATAGAAAAATGCTTTATGAGATATAAATATAGCAAATTGACATACGAGTAAAATCTATTGAAATTATAAAATAAGAAAAAAAAAGCCATTTTCAGTCAAAACGGATTTTGCTCACGTTAATAATATTCATGTATAAAATACAGATATGATGCTAGTAGCATTATTATTAAATCAACAATCAGTTAATTTAATTGTGAAATTATTATTTCAGTTTATGATTGCATTTCAAATTCGCCAAATCAAAAGTTGTCTATAGAATTGATAATTTTTTTTGTATATTTATACATATAAATATTACTATAAACATCAAGATCTGCTTTAATTGAAAATGCCTTTCTTTCTCTTTTTATATTATTAATGTTTAGGAGGCCCACACACTTTCCATAATAGTAAAACATATCATAAATATTAATCATTCAAGGTTGAAAGTTTTTGACAATTCTGCACTGCGCAGTGATTGGCTAATTCTTACGGTACGTTTCACGGTTACAGAAAGTGCGGCAGCTCTAAAAGACATCTTAATCTATTTTATTTAATGTTACTTAAACTATTTTGTTTACTGAAATTAGTTGAAGCGTCCCGTTAAAATATTTAAATATTAATTATAATATCAAAATAATATTAATATCTTACTAAAATTTGGAAAGGAATGTTATACATAATCAATGATTGATTTAACAGTACTTGCTTCAAAAAATACGGCGATAATCCATCTGAGATCCATGAAGATGTTTTTCTCTCTCACAGGCCAGATCCCGACCCAACTGAGAGCAAATCTGTGCACCGATAATGTCATGGTAATATCTCTATGGAAGAGCATTCCGAATCCGAGGACTACTGTCTCAAGT
Source organism: Acromyrmex echinatior (assembly GCF_024713525.1). Lineage (NCBI taxonomy): Eukaryota > Metazoa > Arthropoda > Insecta > Hymenoptera > Formicidae > Acromyrmex > Acromyrmex echinatior. The sequence goes on from NC_141852.1 coordinate 20,953,849, forward strand.
ATGCAACAATATTGAGGAGATACGAAGAAGTATTCGTAATTTTTTCGAAGACATCACCGTATTGCATCTTTTATTCACGTGCGACCATCTCCAGCCGCGTTGACTTTTCGCGAGATACCGCGGAATGTAATAAAAAGATCTTTTCTTGAAAAAAAGTTTTACGCTATAAATGTCGCAATTTACAAAACTACTTTGAGATATGCAATGAAATAACTCACAGATATTTATCGCAGGTTTCTTCTTTTATTGTAAAAATATTTTAATCTTAAAATCTTCTGCCTCTTATAAAAAAATACACGTAAATATTATATATCCGTATGTCAATGTTACGGGAAAAGTATAATTTCCTCTCTATTTATTTATAGACCGAGAATCTATACCATATATTATACTTCAAAGTAAAACTAAAATATTAAAAAATTGCGACATCTTTACTGCGATGTACAATTAATTTTTCTTTAACCAAGAATATATAGAATAATAGAGATAAATTTGATCTCTATTATATAAAATTGTATTATATTAATAAAAATGCCGTATTGCATCTCTTATTTGCGTGCGATCTTCAGTCTTTTGTCAGTCGCGTTCGCGAGATATTCATAAAATGTAACAAAGAGATCTTTTCTTGAAAAATATCTCACGCTACAAATGTCGTAATTTACAAAACCACTACCTTGAGATACGTGATAAAGCGGCACACGGATATTATATCGCAGGTCTTTTTTCTCTTATAAAAATATTTGCATAAATCTTTACATCTTCTGTTTCTCAAAATAATAAAAAAATACACATAAATATATATATCACTATAACGTATAACGTATGTCAACGTTTTAGAGAAATGCCTCTCTGATTTCTTATTTATAAATCGCAAATCTATATCATATACTATTCTTTAAAGTAAAAATAAAAATATTGAAAAATTACGAGATATTTACTGCGATATAATTTATTTTGCGATGTAATTTATTTTATTTTTCTTTATAATGAAGGGCATATACACAGAGTAATAGCATATAAAGCTTGATAACTTTGGTGCTTTAATATTAAAGTTTATTTCTATATTGTACAAAATTTTATTATATTAATAAAGTACCGCGCTATTCTATTATATATTATATTTTTATTTTATTGAAAGAGACATTAGTTGCAAGATTGCTTTCATAGTTTTAAAAAATCTCATTATGTTATTGTTGAAGATGTCATAAATTTGAATATGTTCTAATATTGAAGGTTTAGTTCTCGAGAGGAATGAACAGGAATATCAACGAACTATAATCGTCGGTTACTCAAAAATTGGCGACAAGTCACAGCTCATAACCGGTTGAACATCCTTCTCGCTATCATCGCGAATCGCTATATTTTACGTTATACCGCAGTACACAGAGATGACCTTGGTATCCAGAATCGAAGAGGCCGATGTACTTTCGTCGCCGATACACGTTCCCTAATTCTTCGCGGGGTCATCGACTGTCCGTCGAAAGAAGCTTTTGTGCGTAGCACAAAATATGTAGCAAAGCCGGTTTTATCATGTTCCAAAAAGTCACATAGTAATAGAAATTTGTATAATATTTGATTAATAAATAAATTTTATGTATCTATATATCTATGAATTAATATACATAATTGAATAAATTATTTTAACTAATAACTTTTTCGATTCAAATTCAGTTAAAATAGTTTATTCAATGCATATATATTCAAAATGTGAATGTTAGTCTACGTACATATTAATTTCTACATAATATAAAAAATTTGTAGTTGTCACCTATGTATATACAGTTACAATCATTTAAAAAACACTTCTTTTTTTCTAATTGTGAATATACAAAGCTGCTGTTTCTTGAAATAGTTATTCGAATCTGTACTAACGATTTTATGCGAAGTGAAATATCTTTATCTCCATGATAAGAATTCTATATTTTTATTTCGGTACCGAATTCCTCTTTATCTGGATTGGAAAACATTTCATTGAATTCCAGAAAGGAAATACATTGCATAGCTATCATTTACATACCGTGAACTGAATAAAAACTGGCAAAGCTAACCCGATCTCAATAACGGTAATTTTCACTACCGCATTTCCAAACGTTCATTCATTGCAATTGGCATTATTGGTTGAATATCGTTGATTAGATCATTCACAGCGTATTGCAAAGCTATAATGTCTGTATCAGATAGAAACTGTCTGCATCAGATGTTTATCCAAAGTCATTTAATGTTAATAGACTGTATTGTATTATCAGCCGTCACACAAGAATCTAATAAGCAGTTATTATTAACATTTTTTATAACAGTAATTACTAAAAACTGCGTGTAATGAATACAATTGTCATATTCCTAATTAATATAAAAAATTATGAAATAGTAAGAAAATAATAAGAATTCATAAAAAATTTATAAATTCTGCAATAATCTTACAGCATTAGGTAAAATATTTACGAAGCAAATTTATCTATTTCAATATATTATTATTCATACGCAAAATTTATTTGTTTAAATTTTCATTGTTGAACATATTTACAATTAGATTCATATGTTCAATTGTCAAAAGAAAAATAATTCCGTATAAAAATAAATACAACAAAAATAAATGCAGCAAAATATTATTTGCATTTAGTTTTTAACTTACTTATTACTAGAAAATTACGCTAATTTATTCCAGAAAATTATTAATATTGCAGTGATTTCAAGATTAAACGCTTAGTGTATGCCACGTCATCAAACGAAAATCCTAATGCGGGCTCGAGAATGTTTTAAAATTTTTGGACCGGAGACATGAGAATTCATGTAAGATAATATTCCGGTTGTGATGCAGGGATCTGCATCGAGTCGAAAGCGTGCTGGCGGTGCATTGTATTACCGGCTTCTATGCTCCGAAGCCAGGGGAGTTGCTCAGGTAGGTAAGTACCGTTCGACGAGCTGCGTCTGATGCCAGTCACGCCACAACTTTCGTCGTGTCAGGTGCATGGGCTCCTGAGGAAACGCGCATAGTTCGTTCGCAGTTGAACATAGGTAGTATAGTCCGCAGATTTTCCATTGGCTTTAAAGGTACGTGGAAGGAAACAAATTGCTACAGATAAGATTTTCGTTATCGTGATCGGTGGTATCATTATCCCAGTTAAAAACGACCTTTCAACCGGAATCTCCAAGAACGCTTGGTTTCTTAACATGCTTGAACGTTTATGTGTCTTTACGAGTTCATGAAATTAACGTGAAAGTCATGAAAGTAGTATCATCCGAATGTGAGAATGCAAAATAAAGTGTTTAATTAAAATTTCGTGTTTTAGGAAAGCTTGTTGGTAATAAAAATGTGACAGTGGAATTAAAATTATTTTTGTTTGTCTTAATATATCCCGTATTATATACTTCTCATAATTATACAGTTATATCTTACCTCATATACATTTTTAGTCAATTATATAGTGTGTTCTTATAACTCATATCGCATGCAATTAATATATGCTACTTCAACATGTGGCATTAAAAAAAATATTTTTTATTATTCTGTATTGACAAAAATATCTTTGAATTTATAGCTATATTTTCATTACATTTGACATATTATCACACAATCGCGATGTTCTCGTAGCAGTTCAAGAAGCAGTTGCATATTATTGATTGACAGATGACAGAAATTAATTTTGTGGATTCCGCAAATCAACCCTCCATAGATGCAACTTTTCACGAGATGCATGTAAAATTTTCCCGTCATAAATAACGGCAATTCGAGCTTCAATGATCGTATCGCCTTTCCACATTGGAAACACCATCGAACACGCTCTACTTGACTACGACTACCGTTGCTGCTGGCGCGGCCACGCGAATTTTTCAACCGGCAATTCCGCCACACGCGCGCGCGCCACGCGTGTAATTGCAATGTATGGGGGATTCGTTTGTCTTACTGATTACATTGGAGGAGTTTACGAACTGACTGATTATATCCGCGAGATGTTAAGTAACTGTTCCGCTGCCTCGATAACTATGCGTAAGAGAAAGGACATCTCACGTGCTTGAACTTGAACTAACACATGATAAAATGGTAGCCTGGAATACTGCAACATAAATGCCTTTATATATTTTTTGTATACTTTATATACTTACTATTTTCTCTATGCATTTACATTCTAACAGATATATATATATATATACATTTTATTATTTATATATTCTTATATATTTATTTATAAATTTAATTACATAATAAATGAGATTCTTCTCAGATAGAGAACAGAGTTATAATAATATTATGGGATTATCACCATGATGTCATTTGATACTTAAAAATAAATTTTAAGTGACTAATAAATAATAAGATCATGATGATGTCGATATTATATTATTATGATTTATGTGTTTTACTTGGGCTTCGAAAATCTGAAACAAACTGAAGAAAATCATAAAATTAAGAATATGTAATTTAAAATGCATTCCCAATAAACGAGAATGATAGTTTGATAGATTTTGAAATAGATTCAGAATTTTTAAAATATGTATTCGCGAATATTGAAATGAATCCTTTTCCCAAATGCATTTTTATTCATTTGTAGGAATTGCAGGGAACACATTTCGACGCTTTTTAATCTAAAAAAAATTTAGTTTTTAAGTGCATTGTGAATACTATTCAATTCAAAATTCTGAATAGGAAATGTAGTTTTTCAATTTAATTAAATCTGAAAAAAGTTTTCCCATTCAATTAAATTTTTAAAAAGTCAAAATGGACCATGAGTGATATTTAAAATACGCATTGGGATGAGTCAAATAGAGATTAAAATTTTAATCTATTTTAATCTATTCTCGTTTACTGGGTTTAAAAAAGTTTCCATCATCAATGTCAGCCAAAATAAAAAGTTTTTACAGTTATCCATATAATTATCACAAAGAATATTCAAGAATAACGTAGTTCTATTTTAAAATTTTTAAATTCAGTCAAATAATCGATAACGTTTATGCCAATACAGAATGAACGTATCTTAAGAGAACACATTTGAAACTAAAATTTTTAGTTACCTATATATCGCTGTTATTTATGATAATGCAACTAAGTTTCAGTGATGCCTTCGGTCTTAGTCATTCAAGGTCTTCCTTTATCGGTACAACGATAAGCAAAATACTAAGTCTTGTACTTTAAAAATAATTATACAATTTTATCGCTTATTGAAAAGTTTAACCCAGTTATATATATAAATACCATTGATATATATATAAATACAATAAACTAGATAACGTATTCGTCTAGTGACATGCAAATATGGATTAAGATGCAGTTTAGTGACATTTTTTACGGGAAATAGAATTTTTTTTTAGCAAAATCTTTTTTAAATTATTTATGTCTTTTATTGGGCCAGCACGATAATCACATAAATATGTTAATATCTATGTTATTAATTTCTTACCCACATTTGTAATATACATAATTATAAATAGTATTATAGAATTAAATAGATACTATTAATTTTACAAAATAAAATTATTAATATCTATTTATTATGCATATTCAAAATGTGGATGCGAAAAATGTAAAGAAGACGACCAATATTCATTATTACGTAAAAAGATTAGTTTTTTCAAATAGTAAAATATTTACAATTAATATTATGAAGAGGCTAGTCTAGAGTAGCTTCCTCCTATCTAATTATTTTACTTTTTAATGTCATATTAATTAAAAAATTACCAACATCTTATTAATGACAAAATTGTCTATTGCATATTTCAAATTATTCGTTATAAAAAATTAAACCTTTATATTAAGGTTATCATTACTGCAATAATTTTCACAGAACATCTTTCGAAGCGAAGTGCTTCATAAATATGCCGCTGCAATTTTGAAAGCAGGTTGCTTCAGAAGCAACAATGTTAGCCCGTTAAATCGCTGACATCCTCTTATTGATAGTCCACTTATTGTATGATAAAAAAAAATGCAACCGTAGATACAGTCAAAATGATGCTTTGATTGCACTCTTTGATTGGTCAATCAAATATTTCAAAACATTGGTAATGAGACTTTGACCGCATTGATTTTAATTTCATTAATAAGACTATTGTTTCTTCTTTTTCTTAATCCCGTGCTTTCGCGCGCGACGACATTGCAAAAATCTCACACGCGCTTTCCCTCTCGACAATCTGAGAACGAGGTGCTTCCGCGTTTCTTACTTTTATACTCGGCTTTCAAAGATAATTACAAAATATAAAAAACAATAGGATTAAAGATACAAGTTCTATATTCACCTATTTTATTTCTTCTCACGAAAGAGTACATTGCGTTTTTTTAATATAAATTTCTATTATATCCATTGATAATATCAGATTACATATTCTAACATACTTTCCTACATAATTTGTAGAACAACTGAATTAAATAGTAACTAATGCTATTCTTGGACGCGACTTAATTATAAATATTGAAAATTACTTATAAAACCCAAATTAAAAAAAAGTTAAAATAATATACTATGTATAGAAAATTAGAAAGTTCTATATTTTAGAGATATTATTTTCATTCAATTTGAAAAAGTTAATGTTTAATGTAACAGAAGTAGGCAATTTATATAAATTTGTAATAATTTTTTTGCTTCTGCTTTTGAGGCCATTTAACATTTATCAATGTTTACGTTACACAATATTGAAATATATTTATCAGGAAATATGACAGTCGAATCGGATCCTTATTCTTTCGACCTGCCATTCACGACTTCGACGCGTTGGGGTAACGATGACTAACAGTTTGTACCGTTAGGCCGAATCGTTATTCCAGCTGGAGAATGTCAATTTCATGCGGTTTACGGTACTCAAATTGCGCGTTAGTATACACTAACGTTGCACCAATCATTTATCGTCATTGTCTTCGTTCGTGACAGTTGCTACAATTCTGATCATCGAGGATACTCGATAATGATAAGCGACAATGTGTGTTTGTTACTAGAAATAAATTAGAATTATGTTAGCATAAATTAAAGAAAAGCTTGAACTTTTCTACCTGTTTACTTAATCTAATTAATCCATTTTCTTTCATATTCATATTCTTTGACTTATATTGCTCTCTTATTCTAAAATGCAATTAAAAAAATTAATTTCCCAGAAAAAGAAGAAAACTATTTTTTGACTTAACAGAAATTATTGACAAATTAAAATAAATAAAAAATACAATCTTAACATGAGTAAATATCAATTTTGTCATTTTTATTTCACAACTTAAAAAACCATTTTTTTAACAATAACAATATTTTTAAACTTTTTTGAGTTGTATCGTTTTGACGATTTTTTATCAAGTTAAATTAGTTCACCTTTAATGATAGATAGGATAATGTTTATCTAAGTCATTTATAATAATAACAACTCAAAGATTACGTTTTTTTTAATTGTGTCACTTTGGAAGTAATTTTGGGGCAAAATAAATTTTTATAAATTATGGAAGAAAAAATGTATAAGAAATTATATCAAACTCCCCAAAATTATATTTGTGTATCAAATGAACATTTAAAAACACACATACAAATTGACTCCGATTAATAAGTTTTCTTATTATACAGAACATACTCACAAATATGTAATTGCTCTGAATATATGTATACTTAATATACATTTTTTGAAAGTAAAGACATAATTGAATGTTTTAATATCTTATTCGCGTTTCTTTTTTTTTTTGCGTGCTGACTCAACATGTTCGTCATCAGCACTTTTGTATATCTTGCGAAAAACAATGTGTTTAATATATACTAACACTAGTAAGGCAACTAAAGAAACAACGGTATCCAAGTGGCTACGACCCGAAACGTTTCCGGTATGACGCCCGCTTTAAAATATCTTTATGACAACGACCTCGTGAAAGGTTTCTCTTTCTAAAAATAACATAACCGGAATCAGGATCCGCCATTAAGGTCAACGACCATCTCAAGGATCTGTTTTTGATGAAGAAGCAAATGAGGCTTTGTTGTAATTGCGTGTCATTAAATCGCAGAGAAATGCAATTGCAACGTCGAATCCCCGATGATTACTCAGCAGGAATATCATCGAATAGTCGCGCTAACCAAATGTTGTGTTACAGAAACGGGAGGATGTGGTTGTCGAGGACATCGCTCTTATTGGTACTAATCGGGCTGGCGAGCTCTGAAAAAAATAATGAGGACGATGCGTCTAACATTTTCATCGAGGAAGCTAAAAACCTCTTTTCCCAGCAGTCGCTTGAGGACATGGCCCAAAAGTTTGCGCATTCAGATGCCGGCAAGCAAGTATGATGAAAATTCATGTATTCTTTAAAAAAATATATTAAAAAATATATTAAAAATATATTAAAAATGTATTAAAAATATATATATTAAGAAAAAGATACTTAAAAATTATAGTTTACTTAAAAATTTATTTATGAAAAATATTTATTTTAAAATAAATCTTTATTTAAATACGACAAAATAAAATTTTATTCCTAAATAAGCCATTTATTTTATACTTTTTACAATTAATGAGATATATTTCAGAAATGTTATGAATATGTTTTGTCATTACAATTAAATTTTTTCATAACTATCGAAGAAAATATTTTAAGTATTATTTTTTTCGTAATACTTTGATTGAATACATTTTTTTTCTTTCAGTATATCTAATATTAATCAATTTCAATTTCTTTGATTTCTTTAACATTCACCATTTTCCCTCGATATCTTCTTTATTATATCTTATACAAAAATCCGTTATAAATATTCAAAATACGAATCACTAATTATGCTTAAAATTTTATTTTTAATTTGTTTTAATGTCTACGAAATGATTGTTTAAAAATTTAAATATAAAGTATGAGAAATTAACAGGTCCGCGACATGATGTTCGAAAAAAGATCCGACAGGGCGGACGGTATCACCCAGATCATTTCCGGGCTCAGTAATTTGATGTCAGGTGGAGAAAATAATCACTTATCAATGATGGGTTCATTTCTGGACCTTTTGAATGCTGGTTCAAATAAGAGATCGGCAAGAGATACGGAACATAAAGAGGAATCCGGCATAGACTGGAGCAACATAATCAGCATGGGCAGCATGTTCTTGCAACAAAATGCGAACAACGACGTAACATTGGGTCTCTTGCCAATGCTTTTAGATTCCTTGGGTCATGAAATGAAAGACAATGATGCCGGGAATAAAGATCACTCGGGACATTCCTGGTTCTTACCACCGATATTGGAGAACATTCACATCATGTGGGAACACTTCAGGTAGAACATCAACTATTCAATAAAAACGCGAATACTCTATGTTAATTCTACGCTATTGAAATAAGTTAAAGCAACGGGAAAATATTTTACGAGAAGTCCTTGTTTTAATTAAAAATTTTATTTTATATGAGAATGATCAGAATTGGAAAAGTTACTTTATAAATAAAGTGACTAGTTATTGTTAGAAATTTCTGATTCTAAAAAATAACATGTTACTTTATAACTATAATTAGTATTAATACGAGTCATTACTTTTCAATTACTTCTTCAATAATTTATTAACTAACAAAAGTTATGAAACAAAGTATAAAAGTTTATTTATTTTGTTTTTTTATTTATTTGTTTAGTTTGAAAGAGTCACATTGATTCTAGCTCTTCTTGTAAAAGTATATTTAAAAAAATATTTACAATTACTTAACGTAAAATAAAATGACTTAACATAAAATGATATTTCTTTTATTTTTAACATATGTATCTCAGGAAATAAAAATACTTAAAAAACACTTCGTTTTTAAAATTTTTGTTAATAAGTGTATACTTCAATCACATCACAATTAATAATCACTGATTGTTTGCTGAACATTTCATTTTGGTCAGTCTATGTATACCATGACAAATAAATTTAATATAAAATAATCATAAAAATAATTATTAAATTAGTTACAAAAAATATAACTCAATTAAAGAGGAACAAAATTAAATTATAGAAAAAAGTAACCCTAATTTTGCAAATAACATTGATTAATTATTTTCTAACTCTGATAAATTTATATTTTAAAGAGAATTAGAGAGAGAAAATATTAAGAATAATTTAATATTTATAAATAAATGTTAATTTCGATATCTCGCTTTTTACTGTAATTAAGAATTTCTTTGTATTTTAGTAATTCGGAACTCGGGCAAACATTATGGAAGAACAGCGGTCTGTCGACGGTAATTGCTCAAATGAGGGACGAGAAAGGCGACATCTTATGGGAGAAAATCCTAGACAGTTTTGAGAGTCCTACTATACGTCGAAGATGGGTCAAATTTCTCACGAATTTTGTGGCCGAATGGATCTCTCACATTTCCGAACCAATAAATCAGCAACGCTATCTCACGACCGCGCAATTCGTCGGTAATAGCTTTCTAAAATCTCAGGGATTCCCAAAAACAATGATGTTCGATGCTTCAAAACCAGTGGAGAGTTTCTCCAGGTATAATATTTAATTAATTAAGTTCTCTCTATTTTTTGTGAATATATCCTTTTTGTGATTATATCCAAAAATCAATGTAAAATTTTTCGCTTAGATTAATAAATGGATTGACGAAGAGATACCTGAACGTAAAGTTCGACAGCTCACAGTATGTAAGACCAGCGATAGCGTATTTCCAGGAATTAGTAAACTTGGCTTCCGAAAAAGGATTCATTATGTCCCGAATAAATGCACGAGAGCTAAGCAACAAACTAAGCGACATTATCAACAACGATATCATCGGCCCTGTTCTCAAGGTAAAACACTTTTTTTGCAATTAACAATATCTTTTTTACAATAAATTATTGCATAAACAGGTAATCTTATTTTTCATTTTTTATAATTTTGTTGCTAAAAATTGAAAATCGATTTAATTAAAATTTGATGCTTTTTATAACTTAATTAAAAACCGTTGAAATTTTTAAAACTTAATACGTTTAAAATGTTTAGTATCACAAACAAAATTTCTTAAAATTAATATAATACAAAGAAAATAGAAATTCTGTTTATTTACAATCCACTTATACGAACAAATTTATCTCAGTTATAAATATCTGAATTCACATAATTGGGTTAATAGATAGGATAACAGAAGCTCGATTCGGAATTCGATTATTTTTAACTTTAATTTTTTTGAACATCAGCTTCTATTATTGGAATTAATAAATACTGCTGAAGAAGAGAATTAATAAACCTTTATTATTCAAATTATTCGAATATCGGAATTATTTTATTTCCCGAGATTTTTGGATAAACACAGAGTTCTACTGTCTATAAGATCAGAATATAAAAAGTCGTAATTTTCTCGTATTCCGTATAATCCGTATTGCACTTCAATTTATTAATTAAAGCTGCCCTGATGAATGAAAATAAAAATCAGAGCGAAAGTCGAATATAATGAGAGAGTACCGAAGCGTAAACGAAATTTCTAGACGGCGAAAATTGGAACAATGAAATGTAAAAGAAGCATTTGCGCTTCTTTTACATTTTGATATTTCAATTTTTGCCTTTTAGAAGTTTCGTTTACGCTTTTGTTACTCTCCCATTATATTCGATTGACACTCCGATTTTTATTTTCATCAGGGTATTAATTAAATTTTTATTTATTTTTTATATTTTAATAAATATCGTCATATTATTTATTTATTTCTAGTCGTATCGAGCGTACAAATGGGCGACGAAGGTGCCGCAATGTGCTAGTCAAATCTTATGTACCATAAATGAGAAGAGCCAGCAACGAGAGGACGGCGGTAACGAGGTATTTGCACGCGTACGTAGCACATTGCTGAGGGTAGCAAGTTTCCCTGCGGCCTGGGCAGTCAGTAATAAATTAGGTATTAATTTCTGGTCTCTTTACGGAGCCATTATGGAGCAAGACGGATGCATCGTGAGTAAACTATAATCCTCTCTATAATTCGTTAACAGAAAAAAAATACATTTTAATTTACACTATAAAGAAAAACTATTTTCTTATTTTACTTTCAGAGCAAATATCCAGCAGATTGCATTGCTTTCCATGAAGAGGAGATCAGAGTGACCACGGAAAACATTCATAGCGAACTATGAGTTTCGCTTGTTAGTAACCTGTGAAAGATATTGCTAAGTGGCCTCAAAATTAGAAATACGTGTCGCGAAGTCATGTGTTCTTATTTATTTTATCATATCTATTGCACAAAATAAAATACGCTTAACGAAATTATGTTGATGATTGTAACGAAGACTTGATAAAAGGGACTATCAATGAATGTCTCTTCAATTTTTGTATGTACAAACAAAAAGCTATAAAGCATCAATTTTTAATATTTTATGTTAATAAAACGTAACCAGAAACAAAATCACTTAGAAGATACCGTGAAGATATTTAAAAAATGTTAACTGATGAATGTCTAAATGTCTATGTGATCTAATTCAAATATATAAAAAATTTTTATAATATTTATGAATAAGTATTTGAAAACTAAGATTTTCAAAAAGCATATGATGTATGCAAAAGACTTCCAATTTTTTTGGCTGTTTTAACGGATAAGAATCACGTTTTAAAAATAATACAATAAATATAATATTTCTCTTAATGACATCAAAAACTGAAAGCAATACTTTTTAATGACAGTTTTAATTATATTACCTATTTTCTTTTTTTAAGAAAAAAAAAATAATTTTATTATCATGCGCAAATATCATTTTCCATATTAATGCTTCAATTGTTGCAAATTGCAAAGATCTCATTCAGTATGATTGGAATGATGATATCATGTGATATTTTTGTCTCAAAGAATAAATGATTAAGAATATTAAAATCAATAAAAATACAAAAATGAGTCGTTTCTCTAATTCATATTTTAAATGTATCGGATGTAACTATGCCACCAATATAAAAAATCTATTTATTATGGGATAAAAAATTAAACTTATCGAATATCAAAATTTACTTTCATGTTTAAATGTCATTAAGAAAAAAAATTTTATAAAAACAAGTTATTAAAAGCAGATCATTCTAGTATGAAACTTTAAAATGGATTCAATAGCCATGCTATATTAAAAATAATATCGTGCGAAAATAATATCGTATATATAAATACATCAGAATGATACAGATTTTTATCACCTCTAACAAAGAGCTGCTGAATCGACAACATTATTCAAATTACAATTTTTTTAAATTACTTATATATATATATATATATATATATATATATATATAGAGTATATATAGAGTATATATATATATATATAGAGTATATATAGAGTATATATATATATATATATATATATATATATATATATATATATAGTATATTCGTTTATTTAGATGAGAGGAAGTGTAGTTATGAATATTTTGTGCATATCGCAAATTATACTTTAGCCGTCTCCGCGACTTTCCTTTGCGAGTGAAATAATGCATGGTGCTCAAATCTCTATATACATATAAGTATAAATATTGTATTAATAATTGTATCTATATGAATTATACATATCGTGTCTTTCTTCTTGTTACATCTCTTTATTTTTTTATTTCTCACTAGATAAATCTATAAAAATTCCAATCTATATTTAAGACAGCAAGAAGGCACATTTAAGTAGAGTTTGCCGTATATATTTTATGGACTCGCTATTACTCTTTTCTGCGAAAAATAGAACTTCTCGAGTCCAAAATGGACGGAAGTCTGACAATTGGATATGTTCGATATGACGACGGGTTTGTAGACCCGTTCGATATACGTACATTCATACCAAATCTACATAACAATGTTCTAAATAATTTTTTGTAAATAGTAGTTAAAAGATAAATAAAGATTATGTGTAAAATGTACAATGGAGATGGTGTAAGCCTTGTTCCTTTCGTGCGCCCTAATGTGGCATAAACGTCAATTATGTCTCTCGAATTCCATGGTGTATTTATTACTTCCTTTTAATGTTCTTGCATGCCCACTCTAAACCTTCCTAAAAATAGAGACAAACTTAATTCCAAACTTAATTATAAAATGCAAATAATACAAGACATAATTCCATAAAATTATACATTGATGTGAATTTAAATTTTTATGTCTAAGATTCTTATTTTTACACAGTTTATATACTGTCCAATATATTGAAATATAAAAATTATTAATGGTAAAATGAAAATTCTATATATAATTAATGTATCACATTTCAAAATTTAAAAGTCAAAAAATATTTGCTACACACTTTCACGCCTTTGCCCTCAATAGCGATACACGACTGTATTTGCCAATCACGATCCTTGATATTGTGTAAACCGAGTCCCTCGGCTATTTCAGCTGCTGTTACGGCGTGTCCCAGGTCTTGTTTATTCGCGTATACTAATAGTGGCACTCCGCGTAATTTTTCTTCCAATAGAAGCTCTGATAATTCTTGTCCCGTTTCCTCCAACCTTTTGATATCCGCACTATCAACAACGTAAATCTGTAATCAATAAACGTTATAAAATTTTAATTTAATTTTTATCTAGAAAGAAAGATACAAGATTAAAATATTTGCATAAATTTTAAGATTATTTTTAAATAAGGAACAGAACGCGATAGACGCTTCTTGAATAATCACAATTAATTTGTAATATTTATTAAATAAAATCGACTTACTAAAAAAGAAATTCAATGTTTATTTAAATTAAATCGCTATAATTATTACATTTATAAAATTTTACAATATTTGAGAACACATAATTCTTAATAAATATGCATATTATTTGAAATATATATATATATATATATATATATATATATATATATACAAAAAACTCCATTTATCTGCATTCCATTTATTACAAACAAGTTTATATTCAGTTTTACTCGTAAATATATAAATTTATAGCTGAGCTCTTATTAACCGAGTATACTATAAAAACTTAACTTCAGTTTTCTAACGTTTCTATTTTTCAAAAAACTAATAAATATTGGTAGAAGAAAGAGCTAATAAGCTTCTACGCAAACTTCGACTATTGGAATTACCTTGTCTCCTGACATTTTTGGTTAAGGGAATTTTTCTACAATTATTTCATTATTAAAACAATAAAACTTCAGTAAAAAAAAACATGAAATTTTCTCTTTATATGATATTTTAATATAATAAATTTATGTATTTCATACTATCTAAAATGTTATTAGGTGTGGAATAATTCGAGCGTTTACAAGTGATGGGAAAGTACCTTCCATAATGTTTGTAATGCTCATGAGAAATCAACTACATTCGTTCATTAAAAACGCTACGATTAATCCAAACCTAATATATAACAAAATGTTTATTAACTAATGTAATAATGATAAAAAAATATAATAATTTTTATATTAAAACTTAAAAATTAAAGAAATTAATAAATAATAAAGACTTACAAGTACATCCGTATTCTCAAAATAATTTCGCCAATACGGTCGAATTTTTCGAGCTCCACCAATATCCCAAACATTTAATTTGAAACCTTCGCTCTGAACACTTTTTATATTAAAACCTTGTGTTGGAGTTACCTTAAAAAAATCAATTTACATTTACAATTCATACATTTGTCATACTATATATTTTACAAATATACTTTACATCAATTTTTACTACACTGTCTATAAATTAATTAATTTAAATTAATTAATTTTGGAAATTAAGAAGAAATTAGTTTACTTGGGTAATATCTTCGCTTGCCAAAGATTTTAAAATAGTCGTCTTTCCAGCATTGTCCAGACCCAGTAGTAATAATCGTAGCTCTTTATCAGGATTCGATCGTAATTTCCGTAAAATGGCAAGCAGACCCTAACATTTTAAATATCAATGATTCACAATGAATTTGTAGTATCGTGAAAAAATTGAAATAGTTTTGCAATTTAAATGGTAACAAATACTTTATTTTTCAATATATCAATAATTAGATCATCTAGTAAATTAATGAATAAAGAAGAAAAAATTTTCTTTACTATAATTATTTTTAAAAAATTATACATTTATCTATTATATTACAAATTACAATTACACTTATTATAAATATAATAATTATATTATTAGGTGTTGGAATTAATTCGTAGCGTTTTACAAGTGATGGGAAGTACTTTCATTAATGTATTTTTTAATGCTCATGTGAAATAAATAACATTCTTTCATTAAAAAACGCTACGAATTAATTCCAACACCTAATATTATAATAATATTACAATTAATAATAATTAATAATAATTTTATTATATAGTTTTATTATTTATTATATTAAAATAAAATGTAATTTTAGTAAAAATTTAGAAGTTTTAATTATTTGAAGTATTTATTTCAGAAATTATTGGGTCATCTAAAAAGTATCCGCGGTTTTTTGTCACTAGATGGTGTTGACCATCAACACCATCTAGTGACAAAAAACCGCGGATACTTTTTAGATGACCCAATAAATAACTTTGTTTTTTTATCAAATTATTCAAGTTTATAATTTATATAATTTTATTTTGTTATTGCACAGTTATTAATAGAAATTAATGACTTTGCAATTAGAAGAACTTGCAATTACATCGTATATATGTCAATAATTCGCAATTGATTGCAATATTGTGTAAAAAGTTAAATAGCTATAGAAATATTTTGAATTTCGTTCGCAAACAGAATGTGCAATTTTAAGAAGATAATTCCCTTCTCCTAGTCGAATGTATGCAAGTTATGACGACGAGGATATAGCCAGCCCGCATTCGCAACGTCATCTCGAGTGTATATACGGAGAGATATGAACATAGTGCACAGAAAGTGAATTTTTGTATACAATAAAAACTGATAAAAATCGTTTACTTTATTTAATGAGATGTTTACAATTTTTAATTTTCTATGTAAAACTTGTTAATAGAAACTTAAAGCGCGTAATATAAACTTAATATACTGCAATAAAATTTTCGCAGGTTATGTTTCGATTACTTCATGCATTTAAAAGTGTATCAGGTGGTGGCGAGGAAAAAAAAGTGCATAATATTGTGCATTTGCATTTAATTCACGTGACTTTTACCATCTTCTTGATGATATATATTTCAGGTTCTAGGATGAAGATGCGTTAACAACCTACTGCGTTATCTCGGCGATTTCCATTACGTTATATGAAAATGTTGTGTTGGTTTCCTGGTATCCAAGGAAAATGGTGACATCTGCATATTCTGATTGATGTTATGAGCTGATCAGCGCACTGATACCATTAGATGAGAAACTACAGTTCGGTTACCACGTGCGCGTATTGATATTTTTTCGTATTGCTTCTGTGAACGACAGTAGATAAATAAATACATTTCTGTTTTACCTACATATTTTATTTAAATAATTTTATTTTTTTTCTATGAAAAACATCTTTTTTAAACCTCAATAACGAGATCACTTATTGAAATATTAAATATAATTTAGATAAATTTATGAATTTTATGAATCATTTAAATTGAACAGAATAATCATGGAATTCTCGTAATAATAAAAAAACTGGTAATAAAATATTTATAATATAATAAAATAATGGCATTATATTACTCTTACAATTATATTACTCTATTGTATTTTTCTTATTTACAGAGACATGCCGGTATATTATACTGGCTTAAATGCCAGTCCACTCTTTTCCAATCAGGATGGGATTATCACATCAATATCGCATTTGACTCAGATTCCATTTCCTGAAATCACAGACATTGAGATTGGTTGGAATTATTTTCTTCTGTGGCAAAATACGAAATTATATATCACTGGTAAAATTAGTGAAGAAGATGAAAAAAACAGACCACGTTTAATGCAGATTCCAGAAGAGTCATCAGGAAGGCAATAGACAAAATACGACTTTTTTCTTTACTAAAAATTTTATTTTATTTTTTACCTTATTAAAATATGATTTCTTTTACAGTTGTAAATTGGCTATTCCTGGTAGGGATAGTGTAGTTGTTTTATCCACATGCAATGAAATCTGGAAATATAAAATATATGATGACACTTGGCAAAAAGTAACACCCTTTATTCCTAGCAATGACAACATACAAGTTGAACACGCTATTAAACTATCACAAGCAGGGTGTACAGTAATTTTAACCAATTTAGGTGTGCAATAAAAAATTCTCAGCTTAAGCATTACATCGTTATTAAATATAATTTACAAAAAATGTTTTATTTTCTAAGGACGCGTATTTAATGCTCCACTTTTGGTTGAGATACCAAAGAGAGTCAAATTTGTTGATCTTACCTGTGGTTTTGATCATACTATTTTACTAGCAGAGAATGGCGATGTATACTCAATGGGAATGGGAATGTATGTAATATTAGAGAAGCACGAAATTATTCTTAGGAAATTTTTATGTCGTATAATTATTATAATTTACATTTATGATAGACGTGGCCAATTAGGGCACAACGAGTTAGAAAATTGTGATAATCCAAAGCTTATTGAAGCTCTAGCAGGTCTCAAAGTAGTACAAATATCAGCAGGTGGTTGGCATACCGCCGTAGTCACTGATCAGGTCAGTACGTAAAAATTAATAAATTACATCTATCATTATATGATTTGTAAACGAAACTTAACATAACAGGGTGATCTTTATACTTGGGGATGGAATTCAAATGGAGAATTAGGAATTGAAAATAAAGACAAAAAGGTTTATGCTGTTCCAACTTTAATAGATTTTAAAAATGACAGAGGAGAGAATATAGAAATTAATGTTAAAAAAGTCGAGTGTGGAAATTCGTTTACTATATGCTTGACAGGTAAAATGAATCTTCTTTTCATAAACTCAATAGAGTCTTAATAAAAAAAAGATTATATTTTATAGAAGAAAAATAATCTTCGTTTTTTCAGATGACGGCTTTTTTTGGGGCTGCGGCACTAATAAGTACGGTCAACTAGGAAAACTTCAACGAAATTTGGAAAATCCATATAATTTTGTCAAATTGGACATTTATTTTTTACTAGATTCTGAAACAGTGAAAAAATTCAAATGTCATGAATGGGGCACGGCGATAATCACAAAATAACATTGTACTTTAAATTGTTAGACGAAATAATATATTCTTTCAATTTTATATTTATTGTAATTACATACTCCTTCCATGCAAGATTTCGAAGATCTGCGCCGCTTCTTTCGCTTCTATCAATGGTAGAATAAATCGACAACTATTATTAGCTAATATTTCTTCCTCATTTAATGAAGCTAGTGGTGTTGGAGGAATTTCGAAATCTTCGATCATTGGGTTTTTTCTCGTGTCATTAGTTCTTTTCTTTCCTGAAAGCAAAAAAAAATATTTATTTTCAATTATCACTGTGGACAAATCATTACATGACCATGATAAAATAAAAATAAATACATTCTTATAATTAAGTATAATAAAATATAAAATAGACAATGTAGGTACGATTATATAAACATTAATAGAGATAAATGTAGTGCTGCATTATATCGAATACATGTATGAATAATTAAATCTATAATTATTTTATTATACTATTTCCATTTAAATTTTTTACCATTTTTAATTATTGATTCACGAGCAACCTCTTCTAATCGTTCACGAAGCTTTACGTCAAATGATCCTCTAGAATGCGCTAGTTTAATTTGACGTTGTACTTGATTGGGCATAAGAAACATTTGCATTTGTATTGGTTTTACAAAAACTGCATATATAAGGTCATATCGTAATTCATTAGCATACCTGTTTAAAAAAATAAGAGATGCGACGATAAATCTTATATTATGCATATTATTTTTCTTCGAAATTAAAAAACATTCAAAATATAATATATCGTTTTTATACGTACATATTGTATGTCGCTTCAATAATTACATCCAGAACGGATTTCTCTTCCAGATTGTTTATTACACTGAAATAAGAATCTTTATTTGATGTTAGTTTTAAAAAACCATGCGCATAATAAAATAATGTAACTTGTGTGACTCACGAATAATAAATTATGCTTTCTTCGATTTACCTATTTTCAATATTATAATTTTTCAAGTCTTTTCCAAAAGTAAGTTTGTTTTCTTGGAAGGCATATTCATCTTCTGCCATTAATTCCTTTTCAGATGATTTATTTGTACTTAAATATTCCGTTTTGCCGTCGGTAGACCAATCAGAAGTAGAATTTTGTGCCATAATTTCAGAATATGCATCCATGAGTAACTCCCAATGCGGCAATCGATCGCCATCAGATAATTTTTTAGCAACATAGAGAAATAATATTCTCATTTCTTTAAAAAAATTTTCGCGAAGTAGTTGTTTATCTGTAAAAATATTCTATGTCTCTAAAAGATATAATTTCACTAATTATTATGATGCCATTGTATCGAAATTCTATTATTTAATTATATAGATTCAAATGCACTAAAATCTTCATTTTAATTTATGTTTATGTAAGAATATTATATCTCTTTCTAAATATTCTCTCTGTAAAAAATATTTTATTTAACATTTATGAATTGATAAAATCACCTCGAATTAATTTCATTTCGCCAGCCAACCAGCTAATTAATATACTTCTATAATAATCATCTAGACAATTTTTGTAACGTAAAACTTGAAGAGCTACTGTATCCAAAAACCAGAAAGCAGCTTTGTTAAATTCGTAATCTTTAACTCCTAAAAGATCGCCTAGCAATCTGTACAGATTAAATATTCAATATCTCACAATTTCAGATTTTATAAAGTTTAAATAACTTTTATATCTAAAATTTTACCGACTCGATAACACATCGAGGTTCATCCGTTTTGAGCTTCACTGTCTTCTTAACGAGACTATTAAAAGTACTCGGAAGAGTCGGCATATATATAATTTTTTCGAATATCTGTATTTTCAATAAATGTCGAATAGAAAAACAAAATTTTTATAAAATTATTACATTATAGTAACATTGTCATTAATAATTAAAATGTCCAAATTAAAATGTACAAATTAAAAATAATTACAGATCAGTTACACATTAAAATTAGCAATTTAAATTTGTTCATGTATTAATTTTAAGAAGTTAATAAGACATTACTTAAATAAAATTGAACATTTGAAGTAATATTAATTATTAAAAGTATTATATATTAACCAACCTCTTTATCCTTATGTATGAATTCATTGTCCTCTTCTTCGAATTCTGAATTATTTTCAGAATCTAATATATCGGACGATTTCATGTATTATAAATTGAAAGCAAAATATTACGCGTCATACAAAGTTATTTGCATCAGATATTCACACTTGTGCGCTCACGCGATATGAATGTAATCGCAAAATCCAACAGAGAATTGCCTGTCGCCGACGATGTGTCGTACATCGGGTGAGAATAAAAAAAATCACATTTGTTTTGTTTTTACTCATTGGTTTTATTAATTTTTTTTCCATATTTTGTTCAATATTTTCAGAAAATAACACTCCAAAGCGAAAAAACCGTATATTCTCACCAATCCCAATGTATGTATAATATATATATATTATACTTTTCATATATAATATATATGTATATATATATAATATATATATAATGTATACTTTTATACTTTTTATATATAATATTATTATGTAGAGTAGCGCACACTTTAGATTGTTATGTATCGATATCTTTTATAATTTTATCGATAAATTACAAATATTGAAAAACATGAAACAGACACAGTCGGCGGGGACGCGCGGACTTCGGCGTGGGACTTTTTCTTACGGAACCGTGAAAAAAGTTTTCGCGACGAATACTGCCGTCCGCTGCTTCCGCGTCCGCCTACTCCGGGATAAACAAGCAGGATTAATCAACCGGAAGTACGGCAATTTTTTTAAGTACAAATTTTAAGAGAACTCGTAAATAAGAGAAAGGAAAGTGATGCGACTTCGATCGGACGTAAAGACGGAAGTCGCCAATCTCCTCTTGTAAAGTGTTTCTTTTACCCGTTGAAGAGTTCTCTCAATGAAAGGATTGAATTGTAGAAGAAATTTGTAAGGGTAAGAGGAAGATACAATGTAGGCTGGCAGGAAGAAGCGGAAGCAGCTAGTCCTCGTCTCTCTCGTCGAACGCTAATAACTATAATATATAATATGTATGCGCGAACATACGCGTGCCCCGGCACGACTGACTTTTTTTTATTTATATATTTTCACACCGAAGTCAGAAAGGCAATACGCAGTATGAACTTACTTAGTACATTTGTGTTTCTTTTTGTGTCTATGTGTATGTGTACGTGTACGCGTTCTGTGTGGCTTTTACAACTATTTTTCTCATTTGTCTATTGTTCCGTGGTTTCTTCTTCTCTTCCATCTCATTTGGTTCGCCTATTTTCTTTTTATCCCATAATAATACGCTCTCTGACTTTCTCTTTGTTAGATCATTCTACCCCCATTTTACCTCGCATTCCCCGTTTTCTTTCATTTTTGGTAGCTTTATTACGTCTTTCCCCCTCCCCCCTCCCCCGCTCTTTCCGAGTCATGAAAATTATCCGGAGACACGTGAGAGTAAGAGGGATAGAGAGAAAGGTACGAAGAGGAGGGATTTGAAGAACTAGGATGGTCGGAGGATAGCGGAGAGATAATCGTATACAGACGCGGTTAATGGAATTAATTAATGCTGAGAATTAAAATAAAAATAAGGAAAAGAATACATGTACATGAATGATGACAGTTACGATCGCAAATATCATAACTTCGTTCACTGCGCGTCAAGTTTCCTAAGAAAATTAGAGATCTCGCAAAATTCTGTTTTTTTTTTGTAAAATATTGCAAATTATTTCGACAAATAAGTGCAATATTCTAAAGACAGACACACACACATACGGATGTTAAAAACATTTTAAAAATCTTAATCATCGTTATATGAAAAATAGTGTCCTTAATAAAAATGTACAATTTGTACCTCACAGTTACACCAGACAAATCCTTATTTCTTCTGTTACTTATTACAAATATTAATATATTTTCTCAGTCATTTACATTATATATATATATATATAATCTTTAGAGAACACTTTAAGATACCTTAATTATAAAAAAAATCTAAATAGTCAACTAAAAAATTTAACAGTATTTTACCTTTGTTAATGTATTTAACAGTCTCTCTATTAATTTTAGAAAACTTTCGCGATCGCAAACAATGCTCTTTTGAGATCGCAACGGACTTTAGGATAAGGCGCGCTACCCCGTGTACGAACAATGAGATGTTTCAATTTCTTTCGTTATCTTGCTTACAAATTACTTTTGACTTTAATATCATATTTAAACGTAATTGCATTATTAAGATCGCAAATAGACGAGAAAGAAATTGGGAACATGCAGTTGCACGATACATGCGGAGAAGCGAGAATTAACCAATTGGTAAACTGAATATATTTTTCAATCGATTTTATTGAAAATAATACAACAAAATGTCTCATAATAATAATATAATAATAATAAGAATATAATAATAATTAAAAATAATTAATAATTATAGATACGTACTGTTCTCTACTCGATATCTAGATAATCGCCTTAAAACATTGTTTAAATAATATTATCATCGTCATTTTAATCAATGTAATAATAAAATAATAATAATAAAGGCAATAAAGTTAATAATAATAATAATAATTATATCATAGAATAATGTATCAATAAACAAACTTAATAGACTAATTACTCGTTAATCATTCGTCATCGTTCTCGATTGCTATCAATGGATCTTTTACTTTACCTAGTCATTAATAATGGATAATTAATTAATTCATTAATTAAATTACACGTTGCTTGGATATGCACATAGAGATATAAAGTCGTTTTTGGTCCCACCTAACTGCAAACGTTATATTCATACAATTTTTTTTTGTGTTTATCGCTTGGATCGCTTTACATGTGTATGCGTGTGTGTTATACGTGTGTGTGCACGTGTTGCAAATAACTACTGTCCCGCTATCGGTAAAGCTGTCGTTTCTCTATTTCCCTTTTGTCCCCCGCATCCATAGTCCGAAATAGTCTATCGCGTATACACATGAACAGCATTGCGTGTGCGAGTGTGTACACTCGAATCGTATCTCGCGAAACGCGTTGACAGGATGTCCCCGAAAAACGGTACCGCGAAGAATGACAAACAAAAAACAAACAACATAAAAGGTGGGGGGGGGAGGGGGGAAATGAAAGAACGAAAATCCCGTACCGAAAGTTAAATACGCGTTCACGCCATTTAATAAAATATATACACACACATTTATAATATGTGTATACATATATATCATACATACATATATATATATACGTATACACATATATATCACGATTATATGTATACATATCGCTTTTCTCGTGTCCCGTGCCTGTTGTTTATCTGGCATTTCACTTTTCCACCCTTCCACCCGTGATCTCGGTGCCGTTTTTCCCATGTCTTTCTTTCCCTCCCGCGAATATCCCTTTTGTTATCACTGGGGACGAGTCTCGCGTTGTCGGAACACGTTCTTCTCGCGTTAATATCCCCCCCCCCCTTGTCCCTCCCGACCCATCCCGTTTTACAACTGGCATTGCGTTCCGTTCTCCTTCCGCACTTCGCTTTTAAAGTACGCTTAAATTTACCTAATAACATTATACTCTCACTAGATACATCGCCGTGCGAGGGCAGACAACGTTCACGACATGACATCTCGATCTTCCTGACATGATCTACCCTCGACGAGAGGTATTTCTTTTTTTTTTTTTTTTTTGCTTTTTCTTACTTATTTCCTTTTTCACTTATACAGCCAATTGAATATAATTTTTCGCGGAACCGACACCATTCGGTCGCCGAATAAACCTAATTAATTTTTCTTATTAAGGCTATGCCGCGCAATTTCTCGCAATTTGCAATTTCTCGCACGAATACTGGTTTATATCAGTCTCATATTTCTTCCGCCGAGTCTGGTCGAGCCGAGGACGGGGCGTCTGCGTTCCCTCAAAACGGTCTCCGAGGAAACGCGGGACGACGCGTCGCGGCTCTTCGCCATCGATTCCTCGTCGTCGGCGCCATGTATTTAAACCAGACTCCACGTATAATTTAATGCCAGTTGTACGCTTCTTTTTCGGAGACGAAACGGTACGTCACGTTCATCTTTACGCAAGGAAAACGTGCGCTCGCTGAATAATTCGCTAAATCAGGCGCTCGGCCTCCTTTGGCGTTCTAATTCGTTTTAATCACATAATAAGTGACAATAATTAACAATAACAATTTACAGGAAATCGCGCGCTGCGCGAAAACGCATTTTTTCCATTGGCCTTCGTCGCACTTTTCAATTACTTTTCTTATCTCTTTTCGCAATCACAAATTTCTCTTATAATTAGAATTTAACAAATAATTTTTTTCTATACATGTAAAAAAACAATAACACAAATGTTGCAATATATATTTAAATAAGATATTAAATTCTGTTTGTTCAAATAAAAATGTAAGTACTGTGATTACGATTCTTAATGCAACATTTGATGCTATTGATTAAGAATCGCCGCAATTTCAAAGAAGTTAAATAAAAAAACCAAATTAGCTTTAATTAAAACTTTTGAACAAGATACGAGCGATTATTTCTGTATTGTCTAATTTGCGTTTCATCGCACGAATAATGACGTTTACGACTTCTTTCTCTCCAAATAAAATTTGAGAACTCTCAACGTTGGTCGGAATGAAATCGACTCGGGCCGGTTTTCGACGCAGCCGTATTAATTACAATTACGGAATTATAAAGCAATCGCGTCGTCCACGGACTAGTAACGAACTTACACGCAACGATCAACAACGTCAAAGCAAATTTACATCGCGGCGTCGCGTTACACGCTCGCATTTACCACTAATTTTCGCCCCTCGGCGGGATCCCGAAATCGGGGTGAGCGCACGTTTTCCACCTCGTCTCCCCATGTCGAGCTTTCGCGAGCGAAGCGGCGCGAAACGACTTCGAACAAGAAGGATTTTCACATGTCTCTCTCTCTCTCTCTCTCTCTCTCTCTCTTTGCAGGAATTCAATCCCATTTTGTTAGAGGATAAGGAATCTTTTTTGAGAGACTATCGGTCTTGAACGTTAAAATCTCCCCCCAAGTTCGTCAGAGATCGCGCCGCGTCTCTCGTTTGGCTCGTCTTTTCGTATCGTTAACATACTTCAAATAGTAATATACCTCACAACCATTTTGACAACAATCAACCGTCAACAAAAGAGCGTTCCTACCTCAAAGAACCTTCAAAAGGTGCGCCACCCAGCCAGCGTCGACCTCCGGCGACACTTCCGACTTCGCGTCCTCTTTTTGATTTGCCGGCCGGAAGATGGCCGAATTTCTCCCCCCTCGTCGATGGCCGGAAATCGAGCTTGCCGGCTGACGTATCACATGTTCGAAAACTACGAACCACGTACGCATCGCGATCGTTTCGTCACTCTCGCATTCATTCACAGATCGCACAACAAAATGCCCTTTGATTTCTTTTTTTTTTTTTATCGATCTCGCTCTCGCTTTCCGCGTGCTCTCTCATCCGCGCACTTTCTCACTTTCTTCCCTCTTTCGCTCTCATTCTCACGTTCGCTGTCCAAAACTCTTCTCGCGAATGCATTTCATACATTTCACACGTCATATTTGTCATATGAAAGACGCTCGAAAGGCTTACATGAAATTGGTTTTACCATAATTTTGCACATTATCGTAGACTTTTGCTCCTTTTTACACCGAATTTTCTCGTCGACATGAAAAAGCTTTATCAGCAAAAACTACGTATCCGATGCAATATTCGCAACGAAGTGGAAAATTATCGATAATACGTGACATTCGCTTTAAAAGTCAAACTCGTAACGTTTTACACGATTAGAAGAAATTTTGTACTTTTCCTTTTTTCATGCCGAATGTAGATATTAAAAAAGAATTTAATTAAAATCTGCGCTTTTGGTAATAATCGGTCGGAATGTATCTTCGATAGCATTTTAATATTCTCCGATAATAATATGGAGATTGAGACTGCGTGGACTCCAGCTTCCGATAGTTGAAACCCGGATTTCAGGATAATTTTTTTTTTTTGCCCATAGCCGTATTGGAAAACGTGGTGTTCGATTTCTATGCGCGTTTAAAAGGCTCGAGGATCGGCGTCGAGTTAATAATATCAATCACGATGACTACAGGCAGAAGGATAATCATATTTCATAGATATATTTTATAGATTTCCATATCACGCGTGATTGCTGTTTAATTCCCGAGAGCGCGAATCACGTATTAATAGAACGTTTCTTTTTGTGTTTCTTCCTTCGGAAACCGATAACACAATGCCTCCCGATTAAATCGGATATCCTGACTTGGCATTAACAATTAATAGTATCAATAATCCTTGGTCTTCAATTGGTTTATTGCGCGGCGTCAGATTGGCTCGCTTCTCCAAAATTGATCGCCGTCCAATTAGTAGCAGACGACCGTCGATGAATTTCCACTTCGCCATGCCTCGTCAATTATTACTCGCCTAATTCTCCCCGCGAACGTCCTTCCACAATCGCATCTTGTCACACGAAATGCGCACCGTTCTTTATCTGGCGTTTTCTTTATCTGGCGTCGATTCATCGTCGAATTAACATCATCGATTCGCGCATAAGTCTCGTACCAAGGTAAGACTTTTGGTGCAATGGCGGATTCGATAACGATAAACAAGTTAAACAGTCGATTATAATCCTAAAACACTTCAGATATTACAATAATACATTTCAATCACGTAAAGATATCACGAAATTTTGATTACAAATTGTATTATTAATACCTTTATAGTACAATATCCATTTTTAATTCTTCGAAAAATGTTTCTGTAATTCAGAAAGGCATTGTTTAGGCATTTTAAATTAAGCCCCTGGAGCTGCAAACCCGCCTTTGCTTCGAGATCGTCGTTGACGATGCGATCGACGGGATGAATCGTCGCCCCGTGTCGAACGTTCAAACAAAGTCGTAACGAAAGTAACACTACTAATTATACACTTTAAAAACGATATATCCTAATTACATCATATTACGTTTGTGTACGTTAACTCGGTTCCGAAATTGCTCTCGCCCGGCGCATGTACGCGTACATTTTACGTGTGTACCTTCTTTTCCTATTCCTCGATCGATCAGCGATCGAATACCGGCATAATTCCTTGTATATGAAATTTTTAGATTCTTATGCGATAGACACGACAAAAAGATGTAACTGTTATACTCGTGCGACACAATTTGCGTAAGATACACATTTTTTCGTATCTATAACATAGAAAAATGGCTACATTCGCCGAAATAAAGCCAGTTTCGATCTCTGCTCTCTGATTACCTCGTTCCATCGAAAAACGATCAGTACATTAATTTGCAAATACGTTGTTTTAGCTGTCTCGTACGTGTGCATCTTATATGTGTGTGTGTGTGTGTGTGTGTGTGTGTGTGTGTGTGTATATGTGTAGGCGTGTCGGAATGCCCTGCGATGTCTCGCGATCTTCGCCGTGTTTCCTTCGGCGTGCACTGTCTTTCACGGAACGGGAGTAAGGAAAAGTTTTCGGGCCGGAAGGAGAAAGTGCAAAGGATGCACGGTGACGTGCCCACGCACTTGTATCTTGCTGTCGATACTGCATTTAATCAACCGACCCTCGAGGTGACCCTTAGATAAACCTGTCGCACTGTCGTTGAGCGATGAGATAATATAATCGTCGACGAGATCACGAATGACACGTATGCCTAACATGTCGCATACGTATGGATGTATTTCGCGGTGTGTAGATATATGTCCGTATATGTACACACACGTGTTTGTATACACGATATATATATATATATAAACGACAGCGCCTACCGCAGTAAGAATGATTGATAAAACGATATACAATCGCGATCTAAACAATAAATGGCGACACGTATTTCAGAGATCGTGTGTTATGTGTGTGTATGTTTGTGGTTGCGAGTGGCTTCGTATATATAGTATATATGCATATCTATATACCGCGTTAAACGCGCCTTAAATTTCTCCCTTCCGGTACGAAACGATAATATATAACTGTAAAATCCATGTAGAATATAAAAAATATTCTCTCGCCGCCTCTATCTAACTATATGAAATGCTGCACTAAGACTGTATACTTCGTTACGAACGTATATGCGTGTGTATACCCGCGTGTTCGCGCTTGTGTGTGTGTGTGTGTGTGTGTGTTTGAGTGTGTGAGTCCTGCGAAGAAATGTGTATATGATCATGTTGCTTTACGTACGATTTTCCTTTTCAAGCTTATGGGAAAGTGTTTACGTCTAGATAGGGTGGTGGGTTGGAGCGAGGCGCATCGTCGGATCGAGATCTCTCAATTCTCATCTTGATCAATCCTCCATTGTGTTTCTCTTAATATTAAATATTTTTAATTTTGATTTATACATTGTAATTTTTCGTGCGACCATATTGTCTAAATTTTGTAACTCACTCGGACGCTAATCGTCACGATTGCTCTCGTATTACATTGGCCATAAAAGCAATCTTTCAACGATCATTTGGCATTCGATGGTTCTATTATTGATACATCGATATCGCATGGTACATTGCGCTATAATTTACAGTCAAGACAACAATTATCACAGCGGCACCAATTATATCGATAAGACGGGGCTCTCAAAGTAAAAACGCCTATATAAATAAATAGACATTTATGCGATAATCTAATAACAATCAAAAAAGCCAATGATTAAATCGACTTTTGTTATATTTTTATGCTGTCGTCGAGACGCTCTATTCTTTTTTCGCGCTCGATTAAAACTTCCTTTTTAAGGACGCTGATAACATTACGATTTATCTCGAGTCGAGAGAAATGTTCGATCCTCGATACGCCTCAGACTTAGCTTGGGTACCTTAATAACTAGAAGATACATCGTTTAAATCAAAAGGGGGAGAAAATCCGGGACAAGGGTGTCCGGGAGGGAAAGAGGGGAAGGAAAGGGCGGAGAAATCGAGGGTAGAGCGTAAAGGTCAATCGAGCATCGGACGCTCGATCGAGAAGGTACGAAGGTACGCGATTGTGCGCTGCGGGATACGCTTTATTATCCCGCCTGCGCTGTTGTGTTGTTGTTGTACTTGACGAACGATCACGAAGGGACACGAGAACAAAGAAGTAAGGTACAAAAAAAGACGCGTTGTTAAACGTTACGTCGGCGGGCTGTAACTGACCCGCTCACTACTGCCACCGTTGTAGAGAACCCGGGTCCTCCCATGAGGGATTGAATCGAGAGGGCTGAGGGGTTGAATGGGGTTGAGGGAGTGCTTCGCTTAAGAAACAAGCTTCCGCCGTGCTGGATACAACGATAAAAACGACGGCGCCCGAAAGGCGCGCGCGCTCGATAGCGCCCGCGGTGTTTTATGTTTTTACGCGATAAGACTGGCTCTGCTGCTTGATTAGCTGGGGGATTAATTAACGCCCTGTTTAAATGGGGTGCCCTGGTGGTCGAATCGTCGAAAGGTCGACGACCATCACGTTAGCGACTCGTCGCGCGCGATCGATTCTAAGATTGTTTTCTTCCGCCTTCGGCAAAAAGGCGCGCTTGAAACGAAGGGAAGAGCAATATAAGTATAATTCGATCGGCGTAATAGAATTAAGGTACCCGACCATTACCCTTATGTGTTTAATAATATCGATCCGATCTGTGAGTCGCATTTAAATTTTCTCGCTAACGCGATCGACGGCATTTCGAAGATTCGGACGATTGTTGTGCCTTCAAAACATCTATCGTGTTATATGGATTCATTTGAGGAGTAAAACAATGGATAAATGTACATGGCGGCTATTGATTATACGATCGGCATTTCGATGTTAATGAGAATGTTGACATTTAGTGACTGCAAACGAAAATTAGCAATTTGCCTTCGCCTTGTTACTGAATATAAATCTAGCATTTCTTCTTAAATTGATTCAAAGTGTTTCGCACTGTGTGTGTTTCTCTCGATAATAATGACGCTCGATAATAATGTAGTCGGAGCATCGAGACCAATTTTCGAAACGCCGGTCGTAGATAGCCGCGTGAGAAGTCCGTTAACACTTCTGCGAATAGATAATCATACGATCGTCATCGATGAGTATTTAACGTAGGATCGTGGCTGATTAAAACGGATTTCTAAGCGTGTCCTTGCCTATGAAGAAGAATCGGTCCGATCGACCGGAGATATTAAAACGTGTTCTCAATTTACAGAAAAACGTATATACGTCTACGCGGTATGTACAAATATGATTCGCGCAATCTATATACAACCAAATTAGAATTACGATTTATTTAACGTTGGGCCACATCGTCGTAAAGCAGCGTGGATCTGTAGCTTGATATAGGCTCGCTGTCATCTTATTATCAATATTCACTTCTTATTAGATTTAGATATTATAGATGTATATATAAAAGACAATAAAAAAATTATCTCTATCTTTCTTCAAGATATTTCTTCAACATTTTTTTGGAACATTCCGCAACATTCGACTAATGTTCCCATTAAAATTCTTTACTTGACTGAAATACATGTATATCTTGTTTCGAAAATTTATATTTCTCGTAGCAACTCGTAATTAACTTGTTTCGCTGATTCTGATATTTTTTTTTTTTTTCAATAAAAATCAACGGGTGCCATTCGCGGTTTGTTTTGAATCGAAAGAGAGAACTGTGAGACTTCGCTTACACGTTCCTTCCCATTTCCTTTGTAACGTTCCAATATCTCGGAAGACACGCGTCTTTACGGTGTCTTACCATTGTCGCGCAAGATGAGTACAACGCGCCTTCCGTGCACCTGCCAGGAAATTTGTTGTTCGCGGAAGAGCAACGTGTGTAAACGGGGGAGAGTAAAAGTATTTTCGCGGGACGCGCAATCGGAGACCGCAGACTGTCGTTCAACTGTACGTTCGGTGGTTAAGCGGATCCCGCACACGCGAACATGGCTCTAATTGCTGTTTGCACGCCGATGATATGAAAACAGGAAAAAATGTGTCGATCGATGTTGGATTACAATATGGCAATCTGTTTTTATACATATCGAGCCGAAAAAGGGACGAGAAAAAAGAAAAAGATCGATGCGGAAAAATTCGCAGTCTATACCTCCGCTGGAATGAATTTAAGTAAATTTTTCTACACAGCCACGCACGATCTATCTGTCGACCTCCCGGTGGTCACGTAGACTCGCGCGAGAGCGAGTTGCTGAAAAATACGAGTTAAGAAACACGGTGGAATGATCGTGGAATGACAAAAGACTCGAGAACAACGGAAGATCGATACCATTCGAACGAAATTTGATTCCTTTTGCAAATTTAAAAATTCATACATAAGAAAGATCAAAAATCGAACATTTATTTACGCAGATCGTGAAGGAGATCGTTAGGAAATTAATAATGAGATATCCAGAAATATAATACTCATTTTTTCTCGCCTTCTTTTCCTTCTTTCCCCATTTTCCGTTTTACATTGTTTGACCTCTCGATTATGATCATATAGCTACATATTTATAAACACATGTAATTTTGATTGTTGCTGTAAACGTTCAGCAAAATATTACATTGTGCAGAATATTTAGGAAAGACATTGAAATCTGAACAAATTGACGCGATTAAGTAGTAGAAAATAAATTTAATTTCTCATTGTCTGTGATATATACAGCGAATTCGGTTGCAAACACTAGCGTGAGCACTTAATGAATATAAAAACCGTCATGTACAAATTGATATAGATGTGTATTTAATATAAATATAAACAAGCTAATCACAAAATCCTCAATATACTTAATTATGGTTTGGTAAAATATAGTTTTAGAATTTACAGTATTTACATTTTACTTTTATACTCACAATCAGATTAGATCGATATATAACGGCTTTAATGTGCATCAATGCGTTAGTATGTCCAATCGAATTTACTAATGTAAATATAAATGTAATATGTACATACGTTATGTTTCTTTTTATTGAATTTGATATCTGTAAGATTTTATAAGTTGCTGCATATTATTCAAATATGTTTTTGTTCGTTCGATTTCAGTTTAACAGCACGTACATTTTTTTATATTTTTATTCCGGTCTAAATTGATCAATAAGTGCAAAGTTCGAAAATAGATTTTCAAAAGTGTAAAAGATCATCGCATTGCGTCGATATTCGCATAAGGAATCGTTTTAGTGAAATGAATGATACTTTCAAAATGTCTTCGAAAGCCGAACTCTGTGACAAAACTGATGAGAGAAAAAAAAGAAAAGAAACAATAAATTGCACAATCAATATCGAGCCAAGCGATTTCAAAAATTAATGTATTATTCTATCATTGATAAAAAAAAGCAGATCAAAAAAAGAAGCTACATGGAAAGAACGATTTTGCTGAAAATATCTAAAAATTTAGCTAAATAGATCTAAAAATAATTTCGTTGGACCATTAAAATTATGTAAGTTACCCAAATCGGTTGCTAAAATATCAAAACTTTTGCAGTTATTGTGCTTAAAATTTCTATGATACTATTTTGATTATTCAACAAATTTATTTTAAGTTAAAATTATTTTAGTTCAACAAAATTACTTTCAGATCTGTGTGTATCTAGTTAAATTTTTAGAAAAATAGTTCTTTCATATACAATTTTCAAAACTATAGCTTCTTTTTTAGACTGCTTTCTTTTAACTAATGCAAAACTTGTTAGAAAATTTTGTGCTGTGTAAGAACGTTTTTTATTTATTGTTTTCGATAAAAAATAACCTTTATGGACGATGATTAATTAAGATTATAAAGAAAGGATGCTCTCAGAACTGCGCGAGCAAAACGGATATTGATCGTCGATTCCATACGGATATTTAATGACAGCGATAATGCATAACGATGATGACGATGATGATAGTGATGACGATGATGAGGATGATAAAGTTGAGGGTGATAATGATGATGTCGGTCAACCGTCGTCGTCAGCGAACATTTGATCGGCGCGTATACGTATGCATACATACATATGTATGTCGTAATAAGTAAGTCGTATGTACCTACGTTATCTGTTGGTTTTGACGCACGCGATCCGACAAACCACCCACGAATCTCTGCGCGAACACGCATATACAAATGCAGATGCATTTGTATATGTAGATATCCCAGTCGCGTCGGCTTTGCATATAATCACGTACGTGATCGTTTCAGCAATATCCGCGCACATATATGTATATATGTATAAAGTTTTAATTTTTATCTTTTATCTTTCCCCTCCGGAACCGATGTAAGTCTATTGGACCAATTCAATTATAAATGTTTTTGACAAAAATGTCAATTCAAATTTCTTTATGTTTATAAATCTGTAAATTTGGATTGTTTTTATTAAAATATACTAGGATTCATTTTTTTATATGCTATAGAATTTCTTTGAAATTAATTAGTACTTTTTAAATGATATAAATTAAACGAATCTTATAGACTCAACGTCATAAGAAGCTCAGTTTTTCTTATTAACTTATAATTAGACTTACCTGATGATAATGTAAAAATTGTATTTGTCTAGCTACAGTTAATTACTAAAGTAGTGGTTTTGTAGTAAATAACTTTTAAAGTTGTCATTACAAAATCTATCAGTTTAGTAATTAATTGTAGTTAAAAAAACAATTTTTATTTTATCATCAAGCTAAGCTTAGATACCATAAATTAATCAGGAAATGGAAAATCAAGCCTAACAATGAATGTTGAATTATGAATTTTGGCGTCAGCTCCAGAGGATTAAATTACGCGTGTTACGTATGCAATAATTTTCAATATGTTTATATATTTATCTAAATATTATATCATATTAGATTCAGGTATTGTATTATGTCCGCTATATATATGTATATGTGAAGATGGATACGCGTGATATTTGTGTGTGCCTCACGCTCGTATGCAGTTGTCATCCATACTCACGCGGGCATACACTTCCGGGACGTACGTTCGTACACTTCATCCGCATACGCACGTACCAGTCGCCTTCACAACAATAATCACGTGACAATAATAATAATGATAATAATGATGATAATCACTCTTCGGCGCTAATCGCTATCGCGACGGCAATTAATGCGCACAATCAATGAACCAGTTAATGAATATGCTTACGCCTACGTATACTTAATTATACACAATCATAATGATAATTATATAATGGTAATTACACGTATGCATGCTCTGGATCTATCGCCGATCAACGAATATATTTCCTTATATGCTGACGTACCCTAATGATCGATCGCGAGTGGGAACACGACACGGCATTGCTCCTTCCTCGGTTGTAACAGATCGGGGACAATCGATTCCGTCTGCTGTCTTCAAATTCTTCCCTCGAGATATACTAAATTGCATGATCAAGAGACATCGTTATGACAACGCAACGCGGAATTAATGAGGACAGCAAGGAATATAATATTCTGGATAAAGCGTCTGCTATTAAGGTTTTGTTGAAAAATAAATCCGATCGAATGTCGTAAATTATAAATCAGTTTTGTAACAAAAATATTCCTTCGACAAGAATCTTTTTTTTTCGACTTGAAAATATTTCTGACGTGTCTCCAAGCTTTTTTCATTGTAATTTAATATGCGATTTCGTGTCGTATTTATTCAGCTTGTTTCAGCCATTTGACGCCCAAT
This sequence comes from Acromyrmex echinatior, assembly GCF_024713525.1. Lineage (NCBI taxonomy): Eukaryota > Metazoa > Arthropoda > Insecta > Hymenoptera > Formicidae > Acromyrmex > Acromyrmex echinatior. The sequence continues at coordinate 20,989,299 of NC_141852.1, forward strand.
ATGTAGTATTTTAGTCAGTTAAATTATTATCGAACTGTTTTAAAGTCAATTTAAAAATTCTAACATGAAATTCTTCTATTAATATCGAATCGTACGACACGTTATTTTTAAATCTGTATTAAAAAACGATATATATATATATATATATAAACAATTTTAAAATTTTAGAAATGTCTGATGAATAGTAGTTTCAATTACTTTTATGGTCTATTTCGGGAATATCAAATCTGAAGATTTTTTTATGTGAAATCATAATTTAATAACAGCATGTGAACTATAATCTGAAAAATTATCAAACTGCTAGATAAAAACTCTATTTAAATCCGATGATGGTAATCGAAGTAAACTATTATCGAAGTAAATTGTTATAATCGAAATAAACTGTTATTCTACGAACAGAATTTTCGGTGTAAAGATTTTTAATTGCAAAGTAGCTATTGAAAAATCTCATGTATTTATATTTACATAAACACACGAAAGACGCCCGTTTCTCATAAAAATTATATAATAGCATTCTCTTATTTTCCCGTCAAGCCTTTCCTGCCGTAGGGCCCTTACGCGAATGTCTCACGTCATTCGCTTCAAGCTTCTCCTGCTGCTTTACGACGATCACCCTGGTACTGTTTAACCTGGCGTACCCCTAACTTCGCGTTAGCATCTTTTTAGTTTTTCCTTAAGAGCATATAAAAAGTCGTGTGGCACATTGACGGTTGGAATGTTATTTTGTCTTCATTAAATTTATAATAAGAATCATAATAATTAATAATAGTAGTAATATAGTACTTTTCGGTGTTATTAATAATATTGTTTTATGTATCGTTTAATAATAATAATAATCATAAGAATCATAATAATAATAATAATTAATATATTTTATATATAATATACCTTTCTGTGTTTATACTATAGTAGTTTGTTTCCTCTGCACTTATTTATTTATATATTCTGCATCTGACTGCGGGTTTTGATTTGTGGGAAACTTCGCTCGGCCTCGCGACGCCGCGATCGACGACTATCCATGCCGGGATATCGCGCGCGATTGATCGACAGAAAGATCCCGACGTCCCTTCGCCACTGTCTCTATCGCGATCGCGCGATGGCTCCCTGAGCGAACGTTCGAACGTTTGTCAGAGTCTGTCGAGCGTTTCTGCGACGTGTGAGTACGCGAAATCGCTGCGGGATCGTCGATCCGCCCATGAATCGACCGATCGCGACTCGAGGCCGAGGCGATCCTTGTTTTTGCATTGCTCTTCGTGGCATCTGCATTAGCGTAAATCACTGCTGGATATATGTATATGACGTAGAGACTTTTAGTAATCTGTACTTGTTACATTTGTTCCTTTTTCCTACTTTGTTTGCTTTGCCGCGCGGCGACCGTTGCGAGCGCCGCGATCGCTACGGGCGATCGTAGCCGCGGCCGCCACGCGATCGCCGCTGCGTGCCCTGATGCTGAGAGAAATGTCTATTGTTGTCTGTAAGTGTGTATATGTTATTGCCGGTTATTTATTTTTGCTTTGCTCGCTGAGCACCGGGCGAGTATTCAGCCCGGTGCGTGTACAGGTGTGCTAGCTCAATCCAGGATCGACGATTGCTCCGATTAATCTAGAAACGCGCGCCGTGCGCCGTGCGTCGCTTTCGATCTCTAATCTACCGATTGGACCCGATTTGAGGTTCCGTGTCAGTCTTGAAGGAGAACCAAACTGGATGTTTCGAAGTAGAACAAACGATGAATCAATTGTTACAACGAACAATGCAATTAATCATTCAAATTCGCACGATTGAATTCCCGTTGGATTATTCGATACCGAGAACACCCCGCGTTCCCATCAACCGACCGGTTCCTCGTGATATGCTCCATTATCGATTGGTCGTACTAATCGTCGCACGTACTATCTAGCGAACTTTATTATTCGCGTTTATCGCGATCGTAGCAACCCGTCGATCCCGTCTCGGCGGCCCGTCTGTTACTGTAAGGAGACGACTGGTATCGGGAGGCTTGTTGCAATGTTGTTGTAGCTATAATGTTAGAGAGCAGACTGCGTGTACTGTTATTTCTGGTATACTGTTTCGCGTGTCGCTGAGTATGCGAATGCGGCCGGAGGGAATTAGCTGCGGGTGAAAGCTGTAATAAGAGCGTGGGATTGCGCGGAGATTTCCGTTGGCGGGGTGGGGGTGGGGGGGTTAATCCTGTTGTAAGGGTTGTTTGGGGTGGTGCGGAGGAAGGGCTCGGGGACCTTCCGAGGATCGGATGCTTAGTTTCCTTAAATCACCTCTCCCTCGATTATAGTCACTTTTCTTAATTAATCATTAAAACCATTGTTGCCCGTAAAGGAGACCCGACCTGGCTGCTTTCGGAATTGTCTTCGCCGAGACCGAACAATAAAAAGCACGCGCGAGACGAGAGAACTTATGCGTTTTTTTTTTCTCTCTCTCAGCGTGTGTATATGTCTTTTGATTGATTTATTACCGGTGATTCAGCGTACTTGGTCCGTAAACTAATTGGTCGTACTTTGAAGCTCTCCGGCGTATTCAGGTCTACGACGTTTTGGTACTAGCATTTGATTAGAGTACCGACGATCGATTTTCCGATATGTAATTCGATTTTACAATAATTAAAGAATGTGCTTACCTCTGCACACTCATGTTTTTTGTAATTTTCAAATAATAGTTAAAAATTAAATGAAAACATCTTGAAGATTAGAATTTAGTTAATTAGAATTTGTTTCAAAGGAAAGGCACGAAAATGCCTCTCCTCTTTCGATTTAAATGAGCTCTAAATATATTATTTTTTAGGCAAAAATAGGAAATAGATTTTTTTATACGTGCCCGTTTGCATGTTTAAAGGCGAAACATTTCTTTAAAAAAATCGGTTTCAAAATTCAATTTAAAAGTGAATATTGTCAAAACTATGAAAGAAAAAATGTTTGTGAAATAAAAATTGAATGGAGTGCCTAATAATTATAATTTAAAAATATTTTTTTATTCTTTTGTATACGTTACCTACTACTTTCGTATACGTTACTACTTTTGTATACGTATAAAGTTATTTTCCGAAATATTATTAACATGAATGAATTACAAATGCTTCTATATGCCTCTACACAATTCGTACTCATTTATGTACTCAATTCTTCACACAATACGTTCTGCTCGCATTTTCACGTGACAAAAGATAAAGATAGAAACAAATCTATTTTGGAACGTTTCTGCGTATAATAACGGAAGTTTTTATCGCGTACGACTAGACAACACTTATACGGAACATTGAAATAGATCATAGCCGAGATTGAAAGTCGAATAATTGAATGACACATACGCAGCGAAATTATGCATATTTTTTATGTAACATCATCAGTTAAATTATGCAGATGCAAAAACTATAATGTTGCATTTATATGATACTTTCATGTACAAAAAATCATACGAAATTATAAATTCATTAATGTCACGTTGTTTGAATTCAAAGCCAACGAGGGAAATCAAATTATAAGAAAATTGTAGGTCATAGACGATTGAAGGTAAAAAGAATGTGTTGAAGGTAACATTAGTATGTAGATATATGTCACTGAATAAGCAGTAATATAAAATACTGCAACTAAGCAAATGTTATCAGTACACGACATCGTGTTTCAGTCGCTACGACTATGTAAGTCTAATATTTAAAAATTTATTTAAATATTTATACTTTTTATATAATTTTATTTTCCGCTTGTAAAAATAACTTAATATATGAAATTCTTATTTATCGTGTTTTTATTATAATACTACACAAGATACAATATACATTACATATACTTTAAAAATAAATTAAAATATTTATCTTAAATATACAAACAATATAAGTACAATAAGTATGCAATAAAGCATTATTATTCTTTAAATTATTATTTTTATCTTAAAAGAGGTGTGTGTGTGTGTATATATATATATATATATATATATATATATATATATATATTATATATATATATATACCATTATTTCTATCATTCTACCATTTATTATGTATAATTTTTTATGTGAAATACAATTCAATCCAGAAAAAGTGTTAAATTTATCTAAAACTTTTATTACAAATATAGAAATAAAAGAAAAAATAGAAAATATACTACAAGGAATATATAAGAATAGATTTTAATTGAAAAAAAAAAATCTTTTGATTTTTTGAAAATTTTTTTGATATTCTAAATGTAGAATTAATAAAATAAAAATAAAAAAAGAAAGATCGATTATGTTAAAGAAATATGTAAAATTATGATATAGCAATCGAATATAAATAAGAGCCTTGGAATATCAGAAATTTGATGATACAATCAAAGTCACTCGACAACGTAAAACATAGATTTTGAAAAGTAACATTACTATGTCAATTGCAAATATGGAAGAAAAAAATAAAATAAAGATATATGTAGAACTAGATTGAAAAAACTGAAAGAAATTTTATCGTACACATTAAATAAATTCCAAAAAAGTATTAAACAAAGAAATAATTATTCATGACATTGCTCGATGGATCCTCAAAGCGCAATAAAAGATTAACGTTCCAGAATTTACAATATCACATCAATAGATAAAAAATTTGAGATAGTATACAATATTATATTCAAAGTCACAAAATTTTTAATAAAAAAACTATTCAATTAAAAGAATATTTAGAAGCAGACAAAAATAAGTTTATTGAAAATGTTAAATATTATATTATATACACGTTAAATTTCCAAAAATTCATAAGGCGTGTAATATAATATTGTATTTTCAATAAACTTATTGCTTTCTGCTTCCAGATGTTCTTTCAATTGAATAATTTAAATTTGTGACTTTTCAGAATACAATATTATGTCATCTTAAGCTTTTTTACTTTTTTTTATTGATGTAATACTGTAAATCCTGTAAATTAATCTCCTGTTGCGTTTTGAAAACTCATCGAGCAATATCAATGTTATAAATAACTGCTCCTTTCCTTAGACTTTCTTGGAATTTATTCAATGTGTACGATGAAATTTTTTGTTAACTTTTCCATTGTAGTTTTGATCTTGTTTACTTTTTCTGTCCATTTTCTTAATTAATATAGTCATATTACTTTTCAAAATTTATGTTTTACGTTTTACGTTATTAAGCCTAATTGTTATCAGATTTCCACAGCTCTTCTTTTATATTTCGGTTTTCATATTTTTATATTTTGATTGGTATATACATCATTTATAAATTTGATTAAAATAATATTCTTTTATTTTATTCTTCCTGTTCTATTAATTCTACTTCTGGTATATCAAAAGAATTTTCAAAATCAAGAAATTCTTTTTCTTCAATTTCAAATTTATTCCTTTTATATTTCTTGTAGCATATTTTCTATTTTCTCGTTTATTTTTTTATATTTGTAATAGGAGTTTCAGGCAAATTTAAATAAGAAGCAGTAAATAGAATCAGCATTACTATTTTTCGGATTAAATTGAATTTTATCTTAAAAATATTATACATAATTGTAGACATATACATATCTTTTAAAATAAAAATATTGATTATATTAAGAAAATAGTTACTTTACTATATGTTTATTGTATTTAAAGTGACAAGTATATATTATATATATATATTGAATCTTTATTCTTTCTGTAAAAAACTTAAGAATAAAAATAATTTTATATGAACATTGGTATGTAATGTATGATGTCTGTTATATATTTTCCCACAAAAGTAATATCAAATTAAGTATTAAAAGAAAATATTTGCATAGTAATATAAACGCGACAAATAAGAATTTCATATAATTTATTTTTACAAGTTAAAAATAAAATTATTATGTAAAGTATAAATATAAGTATAATACAAATTTTTTAAATATCAGTATATTTACAAAGTCGTAGCATACTAAGAGACTAATACTCGATATCGGGTACCGAATTAACGTTCGTATAGAGACAGCATTTCATGCTATTGCTTACTCAACAATATATGTCTACATTGTGTATCAACTTTACTTCCAACATTCTCAGAATCATTCAATATTTTTACCTTCAATAGTCTTTAACCTTTAATTTTCATTCTATTCTTTGTGATTTTCTCTCGTTGGCTTTAAACCAAAGTAACACGACACTAAAAAATTTACAATTTCGTAAAATATTAATTTCATTTGTATATATATGAAACAATTGACATAATTAATATAAATGCAATATGTATTCCAGTCTTTGTATCTACATAATTTAACTAGTGATGTCACATAAAAAAATGTGCATAATTTCGTTGTGCCTGCATTATTTAACTTTTATTTAAATCATTTTTTTCCTGTCATTCATAGCCGATGTATTCGCTTCAAAATAGAATAACCGATTTTTGTTTAGAAGTGTTTCACCCTTTAAAAGTGTAAAATATAAAAAAGGATACGTATAAAAAACTTGTCTTTTATTTTTTCTAAAAGAATAACGTATTCAAAACTCATTAAGATTAAAGGTAGACATTTTTGTGCATTCCCTGTCAGATATTTTCATGATGTATCTTTAAATGTTTGCGATCGAATCTCGTTATATTTTTCATGTAAATTCGATAATATTATGTGATATAAATAATAACAGAAATATTAGATAACTTTTGTTTCCTCGACAGTATCGGCACTCATCGTCGACGAAAAAGTTCTCGTCTCATGATGTGGTTCGGCTTATTATGATCTTGGCGATTTGCGCAGTTAGGCCGGGTCTGGCGATAGTGATAGCATATAGAAAAAGAAGAACACGATATATAAACAACCAAAGCGCCAAACTACGAGTACCATCGATGCTAGCTGCGTAGTACCAGCGCCATTTACCTAATCGCTACTAGTCGAAAAGTCTAGGCTGAGTCGGTGCCGGAAACGATCGCCTCCGATCGGCCTTTTAGCGAAAATGAGATCTACGACTGTCGAAAACATAATTTCGATACTTTTATAAATTTTTTTTCAACAATTTTAAACCAATAATTTTAGAATCACATTTGAAAGATTGAAGATTAAAAACTGTTTTGCGAATTATTAACAGATCGAGTTTAATTTAGCCGACAGCGAAGAAACTAAAAGAAATTAAAAAACGATATTAAATTAAAAGATCGATACAATTTGTTCTATAAACTGTGATTGATTATACACAGTAAATTAACAGATAAGTCATTGTACATACATAATCCAATTAGTGCATGAAGAATTATCAACCTGCTATTTCACGCAATTTTGCTCCTTGCAATTTGGGAAGTAGAATTAGCTTGTATTCATTTTAGCTAATTAAAAATGCAAGAAACGTAGAATTTCGTCTTTGAAGGATGTCTCGGGATTATCCGAATAGCACGGAAACGAAATATAAAACGAAAATATACAATCTCGCGGAGAGCTCGTTCATTTCCAGCTGTCGCGAGTTGCACTCGGGGACACTCTCGGCAGTCGCGATACGAAGAAGCTTTCGCCTTCTTCGCGGCCCCTCGGAGACGAGATTTCAGCACCGGTTTCCCCATGTTGCCATTCTCGCGTTGAAATCTTCCGACTTGTTCGTCGTATATCTATCTATCCTATCTATGATACGTGTGTCCGCCATCCGACGTCGAGACGACGGCGGCGATTCGCCCAGTTGAACACAATTCGGTCGGTACTCCGTTTCTATTTTTTTTTTCCTCTCTTAATTAATTTTAACGGTCTCCAATACGCATGCGGTCGATCAGCGTATACGATGCTGCTTGCTCGTCGAGCCATTTTGTGCCTTTAGAGTCACTTCGTGACTGAAAAAAGCTTACGGATTACAAGTTTATTAAAGCCGATCAGGAAGGTACCGAGTCCTCGACCGACAACGGAGGAGACTTTTTCGATTTACTACATTGGTTCAGGCGAACTCGCGTGGACTTGTCGACTCGTGAACGCGCGGATCTTCCTCCAAATTTTAGATTATATCCTTCAATTTTTTCATTAACTAATAATTGTTCATAATGTTTCTATATATTTTTATACGCGTATACAATAATTTGTAGTTTAAAATTGTAAAATATAATAAACAAATTGTTTGTTCTTATCAACGAAATAAATCGTGTCATTATTAACAACCACGCATTATTAGCAATCATGCAAACAAAAGATATGTATAAGGATAGGCAGTATTATAATGATTCATTTTAATACAAATTTAATTACAATCACACACACACACACACACACACACACACACACAAGAGTAAGTTTACGCTTTCAATCAAATAAATATAATTTTTATAAATAGACAAATATTAATTTCCAATCAAATAAATACTTTTCCTATTATAATGATATGCTTTTGATGATAATTTTACGGAAATTGTATTTTTAAGTAATAAAAAATTGATTCATGCTGTAATTAATATTTTTCAAAAAAAAGCATAACTTAAAAATAAAGCAAAGATCATTAATAATGAACACGGAATTATGACAATGGCGATGAAATATCATCCCTAGAGTGAAACTCGAGCGAAATCAATCACACGGAATAATCTTGATTATCTCAACGGTATCAGGAAATAGGAACACGTATACGCAACCGATAATTTAGATTAAGCACAAAATGATTATTCTTTGCTACACTTGAAACACGTCTAAATGTCTCATCAATTTTAAAGAAAGATCCGCGCGTACGCGAGGGAAGACCTTTTTTTGTCGAATCGACGTCGGTCACTTGATTGCGTATATATGTCTCATGTATGTGTACATGTTGTGTATTCATGTATGCGTGTATTGCTTGTGTGTGCGTGTATCCCTATATGAATGACAGGCCAGCTCTTCGTTGATCACGAAAATCCCAACATTCGAGAATGCGCGTGAATTGAAAATAGAATTTAAAAAACGGTAACTTAGCGCGTAACAGCTCGTTTTATTCCATTTTTTTCTCAACGTGTGTCTCGTGTGTACGTGTGTGTATTTAATGAGTGAATGCGTGTGAGTGTGGATCCTGTTCGTGTACCTAATTGCACTTATTCGAAAAAACGGAACATAAGGTTGAACACAAGATGGCGGCCGGACGGCCCTGGAACGTATGTGTAGGTAATATACACCCTTGTTTAAATTTACTTTAATAAGAAACTCTATATACCGCTTTTGTCTCTATCGCGTTCGCTCTGTCGCCTCCGGTCAAGCGCGCTCAAACTAAATCCGTTTGCTGCTACGATAGTCTCATCTATTTTCGTTCGTGCTACTGTGCAAGTCGTAAAAACGTAACTTCATAACTTAGGCACAATTTGGAACTGTTTAGACCATTTTCACACGACCTCGTTCGCTGACGCCCGTGTGTCTGTCGAGTGTGAAGACGAGACATTCTATTTACGACGCCGACGGTAAAATAACATATAATATAACAAAAACTTGAAAATAAAAATATCGATAATTGTTAAAATTGAATGTTTCAATCTTGATGCACTTTTTCAGGTTAAGTAACCGATTATAGTACAATGATTTCATTACTATTATCACACATTTTAACATGTTTAGTAATTTAAAAATAGCTAAAATAATTACCGACATTTTTTACACATTTACACTCGTATTTGAAATAATATATATTACGTAAAAGATATATGCAATACTTTTACTATTAAAATTTAAATTTTTAAATAAACTCACTGCCTCGAAAAAAAAATTGTACTCTCGAATAAATTAGTATTTTTTTTATTGAATTATTTTTTATTCAATTATTGGCCAATTATATATAATTAATAAAGGGCAAGCAAAGATAGTAAGGCCGAATGAAATTTAATCACTCATTTGAGGAAGCAAGTCACAAATGTCTCTTTGTGCTCACATTCGTGACACACGAGCGTCTCTCGCTGGAACCATACCAAACGTGACAATATTGTGAGGTAGCTGACATTGAGCCGTTTCAGGGCCAATCGGACCAAATCTTCCAGTTTTCCATTATCCAGAATCGCGTTCGAATCCCATTCTACCTTCACGCGAACTGAAAGGGCGCTCGAGAGGGTCTCAATTCTCTCTCTCCTCCCTCTCATAAAGAAGCGAATGGAGAAAGAAAACGTGAGAATCCCTTCGTTTCCTCTCGTTCTGCCGATCGAGGCTCGATGAAAGCGGAAAGAGCACGCGCGCGAGAACGTAAAAAGATGTGCAAATGAAAACGCAAAAACGGGAATCTTTGGACCCGACTTTCCGAGCGATGCCCGCCATCTTGGTCCCGTCTGACCACCGGTGTGGATCAACGTAATTTCGCGATCACGCTTCTTCCATCTTCCTTCCTTCCTATTTATCTATCTATCTATCTTTCTCGCTCTCTTTCACTCTTTTTTTTACTCTCGCTCTCTTTCTCCCCCTCTCTTTCCCCTACTTGCTCGTTTTGTCCCGTTAGTTCTCGGTTTGCCTTCTTACTCGTTTTTACTTTGTCTTCGCGCACACCATAATTACAATAGTCTTTATTCTTTTTATATATATAATATATATATAATATATATCCGTAATCTTATTACATATATACTAGCTGGTTACAATAATTTGTGAAAAATATACATCAAAATTTTGTTACTTTTTACATCACAGATATTTTAATATAATATATCATCTTTTAATTCTTAAAGATTTCTGTTCCTCCCCGTATATTCGACCAATCCGTCACTCGCCGGATTGTTTAGCGTATCGCCCGCGACGAAGGGAGAGACGACAGGATGTACAAGCGCGAACGGAGCGAAGAACTAAAGGATTCTTTTGAATTCTTCGATCGCGAAGAACAAATTTACATATTAAGATATTTTTTATGCATGCGTTTTATTGCATCGCAGTACCATAATTACCGTGTATTTCAAACAACAAAATTTCTAAGGTAACAAATATCTTAAAAAAAAAAAACATAACGGAGGGGCATTTAAAAGACATCCTGATTTTTCGAATGTCTTTTAGACGTCTTTCGCATTTCTTCTAGATTTTTGCATTTTCTTCGAATAATAATTTCGAATATGCATTTTAGAGATAACGTTACAGAAAACGTCGAATTTCTTAGTAATTGTCTTCGGAATCGAACGAGAATTGCCATTGCACGGCACACGAATGGAAACGCGTGCATAAAAGAAACCTTAAGCTCGATTTCTCAATAACATGGAGAACAACGATACGATTTCGACTTGAGAGAAGCTTCCGTCATGCCTTCGTCCCGCCGTCTCCCCCAAAAAATAAAGAACGAAAAGATCGACAGTGCTTCAACAATCGCGTCTACAACGGTACATGCCTAGCCTCGAGTTCTCTCATATCCCTTTCCCCGACGATCGCGCGTAGCAAATTTCTAAAGAAAGAACGGTAGTTCCTCTATAGATTTTACTCGAAGGAAGTCGCCAAAAAGATAGACAAATATCTCCCTCGACGTCAATAATCCCTCCCTTCTTGCGTGAAGGAACGAGACCTTCTCTCGCGTCTCATCGATCGCTCGTCCGGATGGCGATCGCGCTTTATCGCGAAATCGCTATGAGTGTTTTATAAGTATCGCGCCAGTATGAGAATCTTCGACGTTGCCGCGAGAGAAAAAAGTGACGTATGTATATGCGGGCGTCTGTAGGTAGTCTAAACTGTTATGGCAGACACGTCGATGTGTCACTGGGAGATCATTACGCGGACGTATCATTAATTACGTCGTCGATCGTACTAATTGTCGCGACCTAATCGTCCCTAAACTACGCGGGCGAGCCTTACGCGTATTGTTCTTCAGTCCGCATCGTCGAAAATCACCTCCTTGGTTGCAACGTACACGTATAATACGTGCCTTGCATGATTAATGATTAATTTCATCAATACATTATAGTCTTGTCTATTTTTTAAATTTACTCGTAGATAACACGCAGATATAACAAATATTTTATATCTTCAAAAAATATAGTTAATCATTTTCAAAGAATTTTAATCACACAAACAACAAATTATTATTTTATTTTTCACCGAACATTAATTATACTAGATTTATAAAGACATCTAATGAAAGGATTCCATTCATTGCCTAATTTTAACCATTCTTAATTGCAATGTTCTTAATTGTAACGTTACTCTCTTTTATTCCGGCCAATTTTCGTCTAGCTAACGAATATGTGTGAAAATTACAGGTACCAATTGAATAACACATTCTATAGAGAGAAAACCACCAATAATTTGATCGTCGTCTGCTTCCCGAATTTGATCCAATTACAAGCAACGATGAAAAGGACAGGTATCCGTAGTAACTGCGAATTATTTTCGGCGACACGGACATCGGACGCGAATGGCCTCGTTTGTCCCACATTTGCCTGCGCGCTTTCTAACTTCCCTTGGTGTATCATCTTTTCTTTCGCGATAAAAAAGAAATACCGAAAGACGTACCGCGTTGCACCAGATGGATCGTGGAGATTTGAGATCCGCCGATTATAGACCGCACTAAACGTCGCGACGAAACATCGTAACCGTAATTGAATTAACGACAATCATAGTGTACGCACGTTTACTATCATCCGCACGATAAATATCATTTTTTCACATCTAACGATAAATCTTTCGATAAAGGATATCGGGCTTGAATTTCTGGGTGTATCGGTGATGCGAATTTGCGGGTATAGGTTTCTGGGTGGGCTTTGGATTGTGGGAGGGTGATAAAGGGATAAGTGAGTTAGTAGTCGGAACAAGTGTATAAACATATTCCCCTCCTTTTCGCATAATAATGCCTGGTGAACGTTTAGAAAAAGACTTCGAGGCATCGAATAGGACAGATCACACCGAGTGATTTATATACTTCATCAAAGGTGTGTCTGCGAGGAAGTGAGGAGTAGGTGAGGAATAAAAGGGAAGAGAGACACAGGCGGTGGTGTGGTGGTGGACAGTTAAAAAGTGACTTAGCGGACACAGGGCGAAGGAAGGTTTAAATTTACGTTTACACACAATCATAATTAGCTTGCATTTCGCTTTGTTGCTGTTCAGCTTGTTTTTTTTTTAACCCTAAGGAGACCTTAACGTTTACACTCAATAACTTGTTTCCGCGTTTACGCGCGCTTTCTTTAAAGTTACATTATTCACGGTTTTTTGCTTTAAATAGGGTAAATTTTAAGTTTAGTTCCAAAAAACACCGAGAGAGTAGCCTTGCCTATATGGTTTACTTTTTTCGTAGGTATAATTTTTTTTGCATTAATAAGGAATTTTTGCATTTTTAAAACACCGAACATACATGCCTTATACTTTATGTACAGCCTAGAGTCTTTCAGTCGTTACTTTTAAAGAGAGTCATGAGATGAGTGCGTGTGGATCATCCTTTTTCACTTCTGCTGCTCTATCCTCCTCTTTTCTGTATATTTATTCGCGTCATTTTCCCGCAACTACGCTCGACTATGCGAGAAAAATAGGAAATCCTGGCCCGCACTACAGTACCATTTTATTTTTCTTTTTGTCGCCGTTTTCTCGCGTTCGTCTGGCCTCCGATCCTTCCTACTCTGACTTTCGTCTCTGTCAATTTCGTCTTGGTCCAACGGTCTGCCTGCTATATTAACTGAAATGACGAAATCACCATTTTAATACTAATCGCGGATCATCTCTCTATAAAATTCAATTTTACCCGAAAGTGATGCGAAGCCAGTCGCGCACGTCGTTAAATTATTTAGGAAATATAAGAAAATTTCAATTTTCAATTATACAACTTCAATATTTTTTTATAAGGGTATTTCCTTCAGAAAATATATATTAATTCTAAGTAAAGTTATCCAGTTTCAATGGAATTGTCTTTAATATACACGTACCTGAAATTAAAAATATTTTTTTTAAGTCTAGATTACAAATACGTTTATTCTAATTAAATTATCATCTTAATTAAATTATCAGACAAAATTTTGACTAAAAATCACGTATTGACGTTTGCATTTAAAATTATTTCTTTCTTACGATAATTATCAATTGGTAAAAATTCAGACTTCCGTCAAAATTCGAAAAAGTTTTATAACGAATTAAAAAATTTACCCTATAAAATTTATTTTAACACTTGAGTATGGTTTCTGTATCACAATCGCGAGCATAACTGGACGTGCATGACCGTGTGAATCCACAGAAAACCGAATGAGAGAGAGACGTGTGGTCGCTTGAAACGTCGATGTTCGTCATTCGTTCGATATTCGTCGTTACTTCAAAACCGACAGCGGACAATCGAGGCGCGCTCGAAGTGTCTGCCCAAAATCCGTCCCGACGCGTCACGATGAGTCTGCTGGTTCCTAATGCATATATATCGCTCGCGGAAACCGCGATGTGTGAGAAACGAAAACAGAGATTAAAACATTCCTAGATTTAGTAAGTCTTTTCCTTTGCGAAGAAACGATACAACACTGCCTCCGCTCGCGCTGCTGCAACCGCAGCTTCTTTTTATCTCTTTTTTTTTCTTTTCTTCTCCTCTACGCAGTAGAAAATTTGTATTCGTATCAAAAAGTGGGCGTCTCGCGCTTTAAGAAAAACGTCTGCGCTTCCGGTGTCGGAGAAATCGAATCGAGAGCCGGCGCGCGCGCGCTGCAACAGTATCCTTTCCTCTTATCTCATGTTCTGATTTTGAGTTCGTATCTTTCTATCTGGATTCGGACCGCGATTTAATTCCATAACGCGACGCCGAAAGATCGCGATCTTCGTAGCCGTAATTGCTGACAAAAAAAGAACTTGTGAAATTATTTTCTTCTTAAAACTCTCTCTATGTAAAACAGAGGATTAAAACTGCATATACAACAACTAAAAGATCTCTAACTTAATATTATTTTAAAATGCTATTTCTGACATATAAATTCTTAAAATAAACTCTTTTTATTTTTTTTTTTGTGTCAAAAAGCTCGAAATGCTTCATGCTCATTTAAAAAATATTATAATTATAAAACATTAGAAAAATTAGAATCTTTTACACTCGTTATACATATAGACGTAAAAAAAAAGAATTCCATAGATAAACAAACGTAGACATTTGTCTTGAATGTGCCATTATATTGATCAAGAACATTACTCGCAACTTTGTAAGCAATTCTCAACAACGAAGATCGCATCTCGGTACTTTTTTTGCATTCCTCCCATTTTGCCGCGTTCACGCCCGAAACGTGGGACGCGTTCACGTCAAACTGCTGGCCTCGAAATAACCGAGAATATAGAAATATTGTCGCCTCGTGAAAAAGAAAAACGCGTCAACTGCGCGCGCCAACAAAAGCCTTGGCTCGTTCTCGCTTCGCACACGTTCGTAATGACCAAAAAATATATGTATATATAATATATTATTCCTTATATAATTATGTCGCTTCCTTAGTTAAGTAGTGTTTAAATAGTAGATAATAAGTTTTTTTTTCTTTTTGCATTAGGTAATTTTACACTCACAGAGGAAAAAAATATGCTGTCGCGTCGGCATTTTTGTTCCATCGTTTGACTTTTCGTCGTCGTCAACCGATTGATAGTGGTTGCAGTAATTAATAATCATAATAATAATCATCGAACGGCTAACATTTTCACGTTGCATGTGTCCACGTGTGCGTCACACGACGTTGCGACCAAGCATCCTTCGACCATCAAGTCCACGACGGTCGCGGGACTCGACGAATTCGTATCTGACTCTGAGTCACCGCGTCTATCGTAGAAATGGGTTTCGCATCGGCGCAAAATACACGTAATCCGCAATGCGATTCGGCGATGCTTGAAGGTAAGATTTCGGGCAACGCCGCTATAACGACATGTGCACGCGCGCAACGCCTAAATATCTCGTTATGTTCCCCATTTTTGTATACTCGCGTATATGTACTCGTTTGTATATTACGTGTATGTGTGTATATGTGTGTGTGTGTGTGTGTGTGCGTGTGTGTGTGTGTGAGAGAAAGAGAAAGATATTTGTGTGTGAGAGTGTCTCGTGGAATGTCGGGCTCGTAGAAACGCGGTCAGAATGGGTCCTTGCGTCTACTAAAGCGTGTCGCGTGTAAACAGTCGGCACGATGAACATGTCGCGTGTGTCTTTTATCCATTACGTTCTCGGTATACTCCGGTGCGAAATGTATTTTCGCCGTAAATCGAAAGGGTTTTCCTACACGCGCGCCTAATACCAGGTTGGCCAGGGGCCGTGGGCCAGCCGGACGCGGGTTCGTACGGCGGGTATGCGCTAACTGGCGGAATCGCAGTGGGTTTACGGTATAGGTTGTGCTTAGCATTTATGCATCGCCACTTTTTGTTCTCCCCTTCTTGCATTGGACTTGCCTCGCAACATTCGAGGTTTCTTCCGATCGAAATAGAAAGATCGTGGGGGAGAAGGTGAAGGGATGTGTGTGTGTGTAGGGGGAGGGGGGAGGGATAATCGAGGGTACAATCGGCGTCGGCGACGGTATTTGAGGATTCCCTTCGTCCCTGTGCTCGAATCGATCATTCGGCGCTAGGAGGATTTTGTTTACTTCCTGAATCCGTCCCTCTTGCCCGTGACACGGGTCAGATTGGGAAAATTGTGCGAGCGCGAAGGGAAGCCCCGTTCGCGGCGCGCAACAACGAGAAGACGCACGGGTTCGGTGCGTGTGAGAGATCTGGGCGGGAATGTGGGCTTACTGTATATGGGCCTTTTCATTTGTTTACTGTACTCATAACTGTATACTTTACTGATAACTGATACTGACTTTCGTCTACTCTACGGAGTCCTCCATGCTGAGCGCGGTGCCGCGCTGCTCCGCCGCCGCCGGCTGCTGGCTGTTAGTCGGCTCGCCGGATCTGCTGCTCGCGGTGTTGTAGCCCCTCTGCAATTGCACGACCAGCCCGCTCACGGCAGCATATTCCTTTTGTTGTTGCTGCGGCTGAGTCTTCTGGCTCGAATGATCTACTATAAGCTTACTATCACAGGCACTTTTTTTGTCAGTTGACGCGGCGTAGAGGTTGTGTAAGTCCGGGTAGTGATTCAGCTGTGGTTGCTGCTGCTGCTGCTGCTGCTGCTGTTGCTGTTGCAGACTCAGAGGCTGCTTCCGGTCGCGATCCTCCTGGCCGCCGTTGTGAACCTCGCGCTCTCTGCTGCTGCGATCGATCCTCGAGTCACGGGTGCTGTCCTCGTCCCTGCTACCCGCTCGGGAAATCGACAGAGGTGTCGGTGGTGACGTCAGCCGATCGCTGCCGTCTTCCGTGCGACCTCTCTCCGACGGTGAAGGGCTAAGGTCAACCGTGGGCACGCGCTCCGGTCTCTCTGGCACTATCCTGCCCGTTGGTCCTCGATAACTTTCGTCCTCGCTACTGTCTTGCGCCATCCGCGGCAGCGGGGTCCTCCTCGAGTTTCTGCAAAGCTGATCGATCAGTGTCTTGCTACTCATCGTCTCCGGGTGTTGCGATGACGATTGCTGTTGCTGATTTCTCGCCTCCGCTATCGCCCGCTGGTCCCTTGGAATGCCTGTCTCAAGGCTCGACCTGATCAGATTGTCCAGGAAACTGCCGTTCGCCCCGGGCCCATCGTAAATGCTCTCCACCATGTCGCGCGGCGCCTTCGCCATCGAAGCGCTTCGAGAGTTCGAAGTTCCGGCCGCGTCTGCCGTTCCGGATACGCCAACTCCATCTCGGTCTCGTTGCTGATGCTGCTGCTGTACCATCGTGGCGTTTCGTTGTTGCTCCTGCAGCCCACGCATTCTCTGCGATGCGAAATATTGTTCCGGAAGGATCGGCACGTTCGGCGCGCCACCCATAAAGGGGGAGGGCATGAAGGGCGTCGGGTTCCAGAAGTTAAAGGGTCCGAATGGCAGGTGGGGCATGCCCTCCATGAACGGAGGCATTTTCAGTCCATTCGGACCGGGTATACCGCCGGGCGGTGTGAACGGTTTCTGCGGCTTCAGCTGCGGCTTCTTGTCGACGCCAGCAGTGCCCGGCCGCATCGCCGCGGCCGCCGCTGCCGCCGCTGCCGTCGTCGCAGTCTCCTTCGACTTGTCGTCCGGTTGCTTCTGGTCCCTGCAGAAGAAAAGAAAACTCGGATTAAAATTTCTAGCTCTTAATATAATAACATTTATAATAATTTGCGACATATGGCGTAAAAAATATAATTCCAAGACATCCTGAGATTTGTCACGTAGATATTGTATCGTTCACGAATAATACTGATTGCTTGTATCTTTCCAGATAAAAAAAAACAATAAAAAAAAAATAAGACGGACAATTCTTTTATCAAAACAACTAATCGAAATTTACCTCTTGCGCGGCCTCATGAGATGCCGCTCCTTGACTTTGTACTCAAGGGTGGAGTGCGGAACTCCATAAAAGCTGCCAGCACGATGCACGCTCATCTCGCCGCGCTGAACTGCGCGTACCGCTTCGACAAGACTATCCCTGTCGTAGTTTCTGTATTTTCCGCGTTTAGGTCTGGTGCCCTTACCGCCAGTACCCGGTTTCGATTTGTTCGCCTCTTGAGACTGCTGCTTGGATTGCGATTGCTGTGCCGGCGACTGCTGTTGCTGTTGTTGTGGCGGCTGTGGAGGTGTGTACCGACCCCTCTTGAACAGACTCGGGTCTGTTATCATGGCCTGCTGCGATGGAACCACACCGGCTGGTTGGCAGCCCGGTATGCCAGCCCCGCTGGGCGTTTGACCCTCTTGGAACTTGACGCTGATGCTCTTGGCGATGACGTCGCGGAAATTGACGGCCACCGCTTTGCCTACCAACGAATTCGTGGGGCTGCTGGTACTGGAAAACGCTGGACTAGCTCGTTCCAGAAGGCCCGGACTCGAGGCGGCAGCCGCGAAGCTCTGGGCGAATGCGGCGGAAGTTGGCTCGCCGTTCTTGCTGGAACAGCCCGGCGTGCTGGCGGGCTTGTAGGACGGAATTTTCAATATCGCTCTGCCCTGAGCGCTGTCGCTGGCTTCTTCCTCGATATTGGGATTGAAGTCGTCGTTCGTCATGGGCCCTCGCTGCTGCTGCTGCGATTGTGACTGCTGATGTGCGGCGAGAGGATGGTGTTGATGGTGATGCGACTGTGACTGATCACCGTTCACGTTCTTGTTCAACCTCTTGTCCTCACTCATCAGCTTCCTCATTACTTCGGGTATGCGATAGTCTCGCGTGTCCATACCTACGTCATTATTACCATATTTGTAGTAGAGATTCATAAATGTCTGTCGGTATTGGTAAATTATGCATGCTTGTGAAGCTAATCAATAATAAGTAATCGAGGGTCAAATAATGAACAATAAAAATGTAGATATATCAAAGCAATTTAATTAGAAAAATTTTCTGTTTCTAAAGTGGCTAATAATATATCATACTGGTAATAAAAAAGTAAATCAGTGCCAACCAACCGTAATGTCTTTTTTACCGATAATGATAGAGGATAATAGCGAGCTCATGAAT
The DNA here is from genome assembly GCF_024713525.1 of Acromyrmex echinatior. Lineage (NCBI taxonomy): Eukaryota > Metazoa > Arthropoda > Insecta > Hymenoptera > Formicidae > Acromyrmex > Acromyrmex echinatior. The sequence continues at coordinate 21,008,575 of NC_141852.1, forward strand.
ATGCCACAGGTCTGTTTATACATTACTTTGTTAAAGGTAAAATAGGTGGGACTTAGTATAAATTTAATCACAAGAATAAAATCCTCTTTTAAAATCTTAGCATTTTTTTCTGTATATATCTACCTATTGCCGATCTCTCAATGATTAATTCTATCGAGATGTCAGTATAAAGAAAGATTTACATCTGAAAATATTAACATAGGTGAATCAGTTGTTTCTTTAAGTATCTGAGAGAGAATTGTATAAATTGAAACTATTATTATGACTTTATGTGAGAAAGGCTATCTATTAGAATTCTATGTAGAAATTTCAAATAATATGAAAATATTTTAATACAGATTTAATGATGACTTCAACAAAAATCGCGATTATTTTGAATTTATTTTTTGTTTCTCTTGAGTGTACGTCATAATTTCAAATACAGATGCAAGCTATTCAAATTGAATTGCAGTCTTCAAAGGCAGAGAAAATATCGGCGAACTGATTAACTAAGGCCTGGCTTCTATCGATTTCAGAAGTCCTATTGTGGCGTAATACACTTTTCGGCTTTCCTCTCTTGACGTAGATTGGTTAGTCAGTCAATGGACAAAATAAACTAATGCTTGGAAATGACCCAAATGCCGAATATCAATATGCTAAATTATTTTACAGCAAGTTAATTTTTATATTACTACATTAATAAATATAAAAAAATTAATTATTTTAAATTTTAGAAACATGAAACTGACTTATTAAGAATTTAATTGTAATCGGAACTTTGATAGACAAAATTCTTTGACAAAAATAAAAAATAAATTAATTCTTTAACTGATGAAATAGCTTTTAAGCTATTTACGATATCATTTTGTAATTTAGGAAACTTAGATGATTAATTTTACCTAATGGTGCAGCGGCAGCCAACATTTTCTGAATATAGGGACCGATGTTCGCGTGTTCTAATCCCGGCCATTCGGCTCCTGTCTCATGTCCTCGTTGCAACAAGTTTCTGAGAGAATCACCACCAGTTCCTTCGAGTGTAGAAAACCTCACGAGATCCTCCAATGACAGCAGAGGCTTCAACAGGGCCTTCTCGACTTCCTTCTCCTCTTCTGCACCGGATAATTCTTTGTCGTCCACCTGTTTCCAAAAAATCTCTTCTAGCGTTTTCTACATATTTTCAAGTATAAAAGAGCATCTAAATTGCAAATTACAATCAAGTTGTCCTCTCGAGGAAAATAAAAGTAGAAGCTTCCACCCCGTCTCCGAAGACGTGAGTAGAAGCATTGCTCTTCTCGTTATCGATAGTCATTAAGTAACCATTACTGCTCATAAGTATGACAACTTCTTGTTCGAGAGTGCTTCATCGAGAGGTGTGTGTCTGAAGTGTACGTGTATTTGTATCGTGTGTAGATGTAAATTAATTGTCCATGTAAATATATACAAAGTGTTTCCCATAAAGTGACCGCATTGCATATTTTTAAAAAATATCAAAATGGAAAAGAACGTAATGCTGGAAAAGGTGCTTTAAAGCTTTGAGGTACGTTGCAGACAGATTTTATGTAAAAGGAATCACATGCGCTAGCTTTATCTTTTTTAAGAATCTTAAAAATATCACTTTAAAACTTTTTTATAAACTTTAACATTTAACTTATCCTTAAAAAAAAGAAACAAAATAAAACAAATCATCTTTATACAAAGAACAAAATTAAAGATTATCCTTTATTTTTCTTTCTTCATCCTTCAATACTTAACATAAAATATTCAATTGAGTCACTTTACACAAACCACTTGGTACATGTATCGCCATCAAATGTAAAATAGCCAAGCACCATGCAGGAGAGCTGCTAATCAGTAAATGGTATTTTCGAAAGCAGCGGCAAATGTTTTACGGGAAAAATGCTCTCAATGCTCTCAACAGTCGGCCAATAGACAATAATTGCGACTACCTTTCCCCTTCTAGTTCTCAATAGAAGGAAAAGAGGGCAGAATTCACGTAGAGAAAAGCTTATCTTCGGCGTGCATTTCGACGAGATACGCCGGAATTCAAGTGTAGAGATACCACTCGGGACTCGTTTAAGGAGCATGCATTGCACTAAAAGTGAAGCAACAGTCTTCTATGATGGTTGCTATGTATATAAACGCGCGATACGCGATCGCACAAAATGTAAGCACGAAAAATGACTTTAACCATTCTCATGCATAGACCGTGCTTGTAAGCTCGGCAAGTTATACCGTAAAAAAACGCCTCTTAGTGCTCGTGCCGAGGCAAAGTTTAGTCGGCAGACGATTTTAAGTAGCAACTATTACAACCAACAGACCGTGCGATACAATTATAATTTTTAGAAAAGTACAAAAAGTACGAAATGCAGGATATTTTCTCGATTCGAAGAAGACGATTCGTATTACGCATTAAACGCCTCAAATTTAATTTCACACAATTTTATGATAATATTTTTTCAATCTTGCTGAATGTTTTTTTCCTTCAAAAATGTTATTCTATGTTCTGAATAGAACACTAAACACTTTTTTACAATATATACTTTTCTGATATAAATCGAAAGTTTTTGTACATTTTAATGTCCTTGGCATCTTTGATTACTTAATTGAAATCAATTCTCGCCCTCAAAAAGAATAAATCGTTATCAAATTGAGAATCGAGAATCAGCAAGAGACACTATCAGATGATGAGGATTAAATTGAACCACCGCGTTTAATTTGCCGTAATCTTCAATCGTGCGATTGTTTCACGGATGACCGGCACGTTTACACTGAAATTGTGATCTGTCCATTTCAAAACAATGATTTGATTGGACGTCTCTATGCGGAGGATTGTATGCACGACACACATCGAGGATGCAGAGTGTCGAGGTCCAGAAGCGTACATTTATGAATTCCGTGGCGCGACTATAAGCACCTTTAAGAACGAAAGAAAGATCGAGCCCGGACAAATTTTTCTTTCGTCTCGACACGACCTTCCCAAAAACTTACCTCGAATCTTGCAACCTCGCGGACACCAAGTTGCCGTGTGTTAAACTACAAATAGTGAGATAAAAAAAGTTAAACAGCCCATGCAGAAAACACTGGACACTACGGAGCATCACGGCGACCGATACGGAACCGCGTAGACTATCGTCTCTTTCCTTCAGCATAAAATTACCGAACAAACGTACAGTTTTCGTCTCCTTCTTCTTTTATCAGGTCGACATATCCTTCTCCTATATACTTTTCTTTAATTAATCAATATTGTGCAACATTAAAAAAAGAATATTCTCTCTTCTCTATGTTTCTTTCTATGTTTTTTTTTCATGAATTATTTGTAATTTAATAATTATATCTTCAAAAACATAAAAGTCAAAATAAGAAAGATAAAGTGATTAGAAAAAATATATAAAATTCACATTATCTATATTTAATATCAAAATTTGAGATTTAATAATTTTTATCGAAATAAAAGTGTATATTATTTTATACATAAATACAAAATTTAACAGAATGTGATCATAATCTAATGAAGCTACTTTTAAACTACATCAAACTATAATCACAGAAATTACTGGTCGACCGAATATAAATTGGGCGACTATAAACGTATCGTTTAGCGACACTCAGTCCATGCGAGATCCACGATCGCCGTGCCAGAGGTATGTTTTGGGGAAGCTTCATTCGTTCTTCCTAACCAAAACCACACTTAGATACAAATGAACGGTATATATTCGCGAATTTTCCCGACGAGATTTCCCTCGTGCATCGTTCGGTTTCCCATCCCCTTCCATGTTCCTCTGCATGGTAATCGGCCTATTTTGCCGCGTAAATCATGAAGACTTATTACTCGCACGCGGACGATTTAAGTCGTAAGATATCGTATAGATTTCTCGAGTGCCCGACAATATTCTATAATCTATAACATTGATAAATGACTTTGGAAATTACCGTGATTATAATTTTATACTTCTGAGAAAATTATCTAAGATAACATTTCTTTATATATCGTTTATCTTTTTAATTGATATCTTTGAGGATATTTTTCTTCTCAATCGATACATATTGTGCAAACTTATAGAAAACATAACTCATAGATATTTATAATCATTATCAATGTATCTAACGACAAAAAATTGTTTCCCTTATAAAATCGTTAATCAATCTGATATCAATTTTTTCAATAAAAATCTAATCAGATACTACCTATCTTTACAGCTTTTTATATCTCTTTTCACTTTTGGTGCTATATAATAATTAACGTACAGAGATATTATGACACATCTCTTTCAAAACAATATATCAGATAAAATGCTTGATTTATCTTTTTTCGACTTTTCTAACATTTGTCTCGTAATTTATCGCCAATATGAATCTGATATGTAATTTGTAAATCAAAATAATATAAACAGCTATCATTAGGCACTCGCAATAGATCATGAAATACGCGGCGGTATCAACATCGACATTGCGCGTTATTTGAAACGAGTCAACGCAGCAACTCCGAAATAATTTTGTCGCGCTATCGACTCGTTTCCGGATGAGAAACATCGGACATCGATAACGGAAACTCCGAAGATAAAAGAAGATACACGATATATAGCATCTTCGCGCGTCGCTTCGGTTCGTCGCATCATTCCCTCACGAGATTCCCCAGCCGTTGTCTATGCCAATTTGCATCCTCGGCTTTTCTACGACACGCGTGAAAGACCAACGAGACTTCGGCACGTGTCGGTGGCACGTTTCCACTCCCCGCTCTCTGCATCTCGACCATTCTCGCTGTTCTCTCTCTTTCCTTCTTTCTTTCTTTCTTTCTTTCCTTCTTTCTGTCTCTCTCTTTCTCTCCTTCTCTAGATCTCTAGCTATCTTCCATTGTCTGTCCCCAAAACCTACCTCGTCCACTTGCGGGGGCGGAGTGGTCGCGGAGGCGTTTTGGGTCGTATTTGGTGGTGTTGTAGTAGTAGTAGTGGTGGTGGTGGTGGTGGTGATGGTGGTGGTGGTGGTGGCTGGGGCGCCGGGCTCGTGAGGGTGTGAATGGGTGCTAGTCAGGGACGCGTCCCTTTCGCGTTCCATCGCGAGCTTGTAGACCTTGTTGCGCAGAGTACTACGCGGTATCCCGTAGATTACCGCTGCCCTCCGCGTGCCGAGCTTGCCGCTCTGGATGTCCCTGAGGGCGGCCTGCAGTTCCTCCTCGGTATAAGTCCTCCTGCCGCCCCCGGCACCCACCACTGGAACACCACCGACGCCTGCCGCAGCCGCCGCCGCCGCTGCCGCCGCGGTCACAACCGGTCCGGTCATTCGCGGTTTCGCGCGGTAACACGAGCTGAAACAGCATTAATCAACGTTATATCGAGGCCAGGTACCTGATGATGTTTTTGCCTGCAATGTTGAGAGCCGCTCAAAACGTAATTTCGGGATAGCATATAGTTAGGTACATGGAAATGAGCGTCGAATGAATGCTCGGTGAGCCGAGTTTGCAATATCGCGTCTCTGAAACCTTCATCGTGTACTACAAATGTCTATATAAAATATTGAAAGATGTCACGTAACGGAAACAATTCATTGAAATTCGCGTTGCTTGTCAATTGCATTTTATCATATAGGAAAACTTATTTTTGTGTCCCTCGAGTTTTCCATTTCGCTGGTCCGACTTTTAAGATAGCTTCTATAACTATCCGTCAGTCATCATAATAGAAATCTCGTTTATTCTGTCATATACTAAAGTCAAAGAAAATTAATTTTACTTTCCAAAACTGCGCATATAAACTGCGCAGAGGAAGAAGTAATATATTAAAAAATAGTATCGTTTGAAGAAAAAAATCAATCTCGCACAAAATAATTTACTTTATTGTCTTCTTTATCTTTCTATCGGTAAAAAATACAATAAAATATTTAGCTGAATATTATATTTTCTATTTGTATTTTCTCTTTAGAAATATTATGAAAGAATTATGGACCTAGTTGAGACATAGTTTGAATATGAAACATTCAAATAGCAGATATCGTAGACAAGCAAGTAGCCAAGAGACTGTGAGGCTCGATAATCGATTGGCCAATGGACGCGTTCGATATTCACTCGTGAACTTCGTGTATATGTAACAAAGTCAGATTATTCAGCGTTTCTCGTAATGCAGACTCACGTGTATCCACGTTTCCTAGACTAACTCGAGAAGCAACCCGCATCAAATGGCCACGTGGCCATCCCGATGCTTGCACGTGTTTGGCGTCGTGCCAATGGCGAATTGCGAATCCGTATAGCTTTGATCCTGGCTTCGGGGAACATCGAGCCACGCAAATTAAGTTTTTAAAACGAACAGACTGAAAAACGCGTTAACTCGGCAATTTCTCATATTGCATTAATCGATTTCTAGCCAGAAAAAGCGAGCATTTATGCTTTTTTAAACACACACATTCATTTACATAAACATCATTTCGCAGTACGATTATATAAACAAGATTTATTTATGATAAGATGAAAATTAAAACACTGGTTAAATTGCCAGGAGATACAAATCGTGTATAAATATATTTATTATACATGTTTATTAGAATTTTCTTTTTATTGCTATCATCAATTTTATATCGTCATTTCCTGTAAACACTATGTTTACAAGGTAATTTTGATGCTAATTATTCTAAAATATCTGTGACATTCATAAAACATTCATTACTGTCAACTTTTATAAAAATAAATCTTATTCTATCGGATTGCAATAAAGAAACAGATAAAAATAAACAATTATATAATACTAGCTCAGAATAACATCTTTAAATATATATATATATATAAAATCTAAAGACGATATGAAAAAGTTCAATATAAGACAATAAAAACTTTCCTCTTAGTTATTTTTATGCAACAATAAATTTTCTCAACCATCCCAAGAACGTTGTTCCTAATCACCTAATCACCTCGCGCTAAATACGCGGAGAATAACAATTTTAGGTGTGAAAGCATTCAGTAATATTTCGCGCTAGCATAAAAGAACGCGACGTGGCACGAAGGTGATGGATATCGGGTCGGTGTAATTTGTCATGGAGCGCAACGATAAGATTAGGCGTAAGAAATCATCGCGAGCTTCGCGCTCCCCTTTCGCCGTTCCACCCCCGCTTGCACCGTGAAGCCCTCCTTTGCAAGTTCGTTGACCTGTGCCACTGATAAAAGTGCATTTCGTCCGACGCTGGCTTGCTGGATAGGTCCCGCGTCTACGTCAGTAGTCATCGACCGGCGCTGATTTATCTGTAATTTTTGTTTGTTGGCTCATCTGCGGTTTTACGCGAAGATACGCGCTACGTTCAACGGACGCCATCGGAAACTCGGTCGTCCCGCGTTCCACGTGCGTTTCAGGTTCAACGTTCCACAAGTAATATCGTCGCAATAATTTCGTATTAGAGAACGGTATTCGCATCCGCCAAATAAGACGACGTGTATCTAACCGCAAGGAATTTAGACTTTATCATCGGATCATAAAAACATGTACCCTCGCGCCGCGGACTCCTTGTCGCACACCTCCGCAAAAGAAACACTGTATCGCGCGTTATACTTTCAATGTAATATATTAATCTGTGTCAAGAACGAATTCCTTAACTTAAGTAACAGAGATTTATCTCTGTGCAATAATGTAAAATTCCTCAAACATGCGAGAAGTCTTTAGCAAAGATGTTAAAAACAAACATTAAAATAGACATCTTCAACATATTTACAGATGCCGGAAACCAAGGTTTCATGATCAAATTGGATGGTTCAGTTTAGTAAATTCTGACATAAATCACAAGGTTCACGCAATCGCGAACCAGATAGTCGTAATCTTGTCCTTCGCAGCGGCGTCAATATCTCTTTGGCCAGCGAACCTTCTCCAAAGCCTTCTACGAACCGGTTTTACTTCAGTACCCGGTGTCTGGTTTTATTGCAGCTCGCCTATTTTTCCAGTATCGCGGACGCGCGCAAGTGCAAACTGTACGTCTAATTTCGCTTCTTCATGGCTACTTGCCATGAGAAGACACGTTCTTAAATCTAACCGATCGACTCGTATTTCTCATATTATATCTCTAAGGAATTTATATTATTATTTTACATTAAAACATAGAACAAAAATATGAAATATTCATTACGATTAGTATATACAATCCAATTAAAAAATGTTTACGATAAAATATTTACAATAAAATAACAACATATAATACTAGCTTTTTGATTTAATATAATTTAATACAATTTGTTGAGACGCAACAAATTTTAGTTTAGCCTCGTATATAAATGAAACGGATGTGATAACAGCATAAAAAGATTGAAACAAAAATCGCGACATAACAATGTAAATGGCAGTACTTAAAGAAAAGTATGAAATTAGTCAAACTAAACTAATTACGCAATGTCCGTTTATAGACGACGCTAAGTACCTTGAGTTTGTCTACTTTGTGTAGCACCAAAGTAGAAAAACTTAACGTGCCTATCGCATGAATTTAATAGGTATTACGCTATAGGTGCATTAACGATATCTAACAACCCACGCAATTCTCTCGTTACTAGAAATTTTATACGTAATCGTATTTAAACAAATAACTAAGTTTTTATATTACGAATTTATTACAAACAACATATTAGAAAAAAGACAAAAATCTTCTATAAATATTAATATCTCTAAAATATATAGAGTTTAAAATGTGGATTCTCCCAATAAACTATGAATAATATTATATTGCAAATCCGTAAATATACACCAAAAAAAAAACAATTTTGAAGTATCTAAAAATTTAGCTAGATATAGATCTGAAAATAATTTTATTTGGACCAGTAAAAAATAATTATGTAGGATCCTTAATTCATCTAATAAATTGTAATATATCTTGACTTGTTGATCAAAAATGCAGAACATTACTGACACTTTCTTCCTTCATCTATGGATGCTACGTGAATTTACTTTTATTAAAAATTAATGAATTTGTTTTTTCTTTCACAATTTTGAAATATTTAAATCTCTTTAGAAAAATGACAAATACATAAAATGACAAATTAATTATTTTAATTGTCTTTCGTCATATTTACGAACTCTATTGCTAATTGTTATATATTTTTGATACAATACAGTTTATATAGATTTGCTAAGTCCAAATACATACATTAAAGTTGAAACGTTCACACGCTAGTTTAAAATTAGGCTTAATTTCGACTCGACGCGACGGTTTTGTCGGCGGTCCTATCTTATCGCTAATTACGCAGTCGTGTATATGCGTCGGCGCAAACGTCTCTCTCGCCAAGATCTCTTTCTTTTCTCTTCCCCTTCGAACTTTCTTCCCTCTTCTCTTACTCATTTCCTATCCTACTCTTTTCATTCCTTCGCTCTCTCTTTCTTACGTTTCAGTCTCTTTACGCTTCTTTATTACGCGCCGCGACATACTCGAGGTACTCTGCATCTTCGATATGTCAGGAGGTACAGATTACGGTGGACTAATAATAGACGATGATAAAAATTTGACGCGCAAAATGTTCCGCGAGGGAAAGCAGCGAAAACATGGGGGCAACGTACTCCAACAATCTGACACATTCGAATCGCTCGAACTACCGATCTTTTCCATTTTTCGCAAAGATAATAATTGTCGTGATTGCAAGTAGAAAAAATCTTATCTGTTTAAGGATTAAATTTTTGTCGATCAATGTAATATATTATACTTGTTCTATAACTTTAATAATGATCAGAAAATTAGAACAATTTCAAGTTTTCAAAATAAAATTTAAATCTCACTAAAATGGATATTTATCCATTATTAGGACTTCCTAAATTTTATATATGAGTTGTACACGAAACAGAACTATGCGTTAATATCATATTTTCATAATCTCTTTCATACTGTCTTCGCGACAGAGAAACGAGATAAAATATGTATAAAACTTTCCCTTTGTTGTCATTTATTTAGGCGTGGATAGGTTTACGAAATTTGCTTCATCATGTTTCGTATTCGAGACCACAAGCGAGTTGCATCGATTCTGTGAAACGGACTGCTTAAATATTTATCGAGGTACGTACCGCAGACGTATAACAGTTTAAAGCTCAAAGGGTTGCAAAGTTCAAGCAACTCGTCGGTATTATTACGGTTTGTAGGATACCGGCTGCTTACCACGATCGCACAAACGTATTACAACGAAATTTTTTCGTACAGTTTAAAACACTAAAGCGCGATACATTAAACATTTACGTGTGAGAGTCGTGCAATAAACGATCTGCCTAGTTGTGACAGTTTAATCAAAGAATGTATTATTCTCTTTACATTACAGGAAAAATACTAACAATAGTTTCCTCGTTCAAAAAAAGAAAATATTTTTACAAACTTAAATTTAATAATTCATAAAATAATTGCAATTTACAGTAAATTATTTTCCAACATCCTTTGTGATGATATATATGATAGTCTAGAATAAATTTTATGAAACCGTTTATTTCTTTGTAACTATCTAATTAAAAAAATTTTTTTTAATAAATTTTAAAATTTCAAAATTATTAATTTTTTTTAATCTAATTAAAATTTCATAAAAATAAAAGAAAAAATTATTGCAGAAATTAATTGTAATAATAATTATTAAATATGACATTTGCGCAGTAATATCAAATGGTAAATAGTTGATTATCAATTTATTTAAAAGCACATCATTGTAAATTATAACGATATGTAAATGAATGAAAATGACTTTCAGTCCAATAGCAAAAAAAAAATTTTAGCAGATTAGTTTACGAGATTCGTAATCATCTTTTCAAGTTAGTTCAATGCGAATTGACAGCTCGTTGAATCTGTAATGTGACTTTATTTATCCAGACACATAAATTTTTCGCAAGCCATTGGAATTATCATCGTTTCATTGTAGCAGCGTGATAGCTACGAATCGCAAGGAAAACATCGTACCCATGCAGAAAATTCAGAATCGTTCACGATACCAAACAATTTAATTAAATAGTTATAATCAAATATCTTGTTTTAAATATACTGTTTATTTCATCATTATTTTTCGTCATAGTTTTTCATCATCAGTCATTCTTACTCAAATTAGTAAAATCATGTTTTATTAATTTTAAATTATTAATAAAATATATAAATGTTTAGATTATTATAATATTAATAAATTTGTAAAATTTATAACAAATAATACTTTTGCGTGTTTGTATGTATATTAATTTTAAAGTTATTATTTTTCCTACAGAAAATACGGCATACATCTCTAACGTATCTAAGATAGTCGAATATTCGCAATAGTATTATTTCGACTCAATAGAACCACCAAGTTCATTTAACAAACTTGAGCTTCGCCGCAATCCTAAGTTCTGATAACCGCCGCATCTCTTTATCTACAATCCTGTTTACCTAAAAGTACAATTACAGCACAGATATTTATGAATTACTCAAATGTAAAAATTGTTTAATGTTCGACGAATTAATTTTTTATGAAATAATGAAAAATAATAACCTAATTAATTATAAATAATGAAAATCTAAGTGATTATAAATAATGAAAACATGATATTTTTAGTTATATAAACAAACCAATTAAGACAAAGAATCTCAAAGATTTTAGTTATATCACATCAATTTGCGGCGATTTTATTCCGCATATTTGTCCGGATAAATCCGAAAATGCAGCACACGACCGCGAACTCGATCAGCCCGCACCAGTGTCGAACGAACGATACGATTCCCCTCTGCCGTTGTCGCGCATGACGTCTTTACGAGAGAGATAAATCACGGTTATGCCCGGCCGCGTGATTGGCACCTAATTGCGACGGCATTCCGGATCGACTGGCTGTCAGTTTCGCGATTTTCGAAAGTCGTTCGCCTGCGGTGTTTTAATCGACGCCTTATCGAAACGCCCGCCCGGCCCAGCTTAAACGGCCACTCGATCACGAAGAACGTTCGCTACGGAATGCGATCGTGGGTCGTATTCTTTTTTTTCCCCTCCACATTCGCATACGGAATGCATATTCCTATCGGTGACTCGCCTCGAGGTGTAAAGCGAGTTGTGCGATAACGCCGAAACGATGCCTCATTGTCATTGACAAACGACGATTTTCCAACGTGTGAGAAAGAACATTCTCTCATCAAAGCCAAATACTCGTACGAGTTTGAACTTATCATTTCCATTGGCTATCATTTGGCTTTTTTTCGTTTTCTAATGCGCACTTTTAGAAAGAACTTTATCACTTCTATCTCTTATCATTTAAATGTGAAGTTGAAATAGTTGTAAAACATTTATCACTTTAGCATTGACACATTATTAAGTTCATTAATAAAAGAAAACAAATTTTATGAATAAAATTAAGTAAAACATAGGGAAGGTAAAGATATAATATGAAATTTATGAACAAAAGATTGAAATTTTTTCAACTTTCATCTTTGTGCACAACAACTATTGGATTAAAACAAATATGAGTGTGTGTTTTCATGAATAACGTACAGCATATATTTATAATTTAAATTAAAAACACCGTGTGGCTCATTTGTTATGATTAATGCATATCTCACTTAATTGTCACTTTTTATTATTAGTAAAAAGCATCCTATATCGTTCCCTATTAAGTAAGAAAATGAGTTAAGTAAAAAGATTACTTACTTCAGGATAGTCTTGGGATCGATGCCTGTCGGCATTCTCAGAGGTATTTTCTGTTGCTCCAATAGAGATATGTTGTTGTCCTGAACAAACAAAATGAATAATAACATTAGTTACAAAACAACCGTCGAGTGATAAAAATAAAACAAATAAATAACTTAATATTACGCAAGCATACAGCCTAGTTACTTAGACGTCAGCGTTAGTCACTTAAGAACAAGACTAGGAAGCACTAATAAAACACACTATATGAAAGGAATTATTGTTTAGCAATACATGAAGTAGCAATCGTCGCGTAAAAAACGATCCCATCGTGACAACTCACTAAAAAGTATGATAACAGTTACGGATAATTTGCACATCGTTTACAATCGTCTCCACTCATTATGTGATCCTTCATCAAACACTTGGTGAATCGCGCAACGTATGATCGTCTTATCGCGAATTCAATGTCCAAATAAATTTGAGCGAGCACATTGCAAGAATAATGAAGATGTTTGAGAAAAACCGTATGTTTTCACGCGATAGAATGAACGATCTCGAACTTACCTGAGAATTTCTGGGTTTGGCCGAGAGATCGAGCGGTTGATCGGCCGCCGCGGCGCTGTCCTGATGGGTCTGCACCCCAACAAGGGGCGCCTCCCTCGGCGGTAAGCACCATTGGGGCAGCAAGGTGGGGTAAGTGCCGCTGAGAGCGGCGGCGACCACGGACGCCGCCATCGGATCCACCTGGACCGACATCGGTGACTCCGCCGATCGCGAGCTGCTGCTACTGTCGCTCTGCGGACTCTGCGGGGCACAACACGAAGAAACGTGTCATCCCGGCTCGCGCGATACGAAAAGGAACTACCTGACTGAATAGCCGGTGTGGATTGATTGGACGACAGAAAGGACACCAGGGTGAGATCCGCGAGAAGACGCGATGCGGCAGGATCGAATTCTGATCGAATTCATTTCTCGTAAGGCGCGCCGCCTTCGCGAGTCCTCGTGAATTTTTTATGGGCGCGTCAAAGTGATCAAAGCTGAGAGGCTGGCGATACAGCGATGCGGCCGGCGCCAAAGTACGAAGTACGCTCGACTTGTCAAATCAAAAGTAGCAAAGAAGGAAGGCTAGGTCAGACTCGAGCCGCGATCGCGATGGCACAACAGGTGTATGGAACGAGGTTGAAACGAGATTCCGATGACGCGATTGCATAAGTGCATTGCAGAAGAAACGAACAGCATTAGTGTGCAACGATTCATCTATCAATCTCGATAAATCATCGATAAGACCGTCGGAATATTTCGAGATTTCGAGATTTCGAATCATTCGAAGCGTTCGTCGAATCGCAGAATCGCAGAATCTTGGGATCCGAATTCCGCGTGAAGAAATATTACTTATGCGTTCGTTTACTTATTCCGGTCCGCATCCCTTCCGCGGATAATAATCTCTACACAAAATTAGCAATGAAGGACGAGGTCGATGCTCAGCCATGCGCAACCTCACACTCGGCAGACTCGCCGCAGGGTACTTACAAGGGGCGGCTGGTCGTCGTGGGGTAGCTTGCCGTCGAGGCAGAAGTAACACTTGTCGAGCGGCTTCCAGTCCTCCGGCGGCGGGCTCGTGCGTCTTCCAAGGAGAAACGGCGTCGCGACGCTCGTCGCGGCTGCGTTCCCGTCGCGGCATAACAGCCCCGACCTGGTCCCTTCCGAATCCGTCGCCGGTGTCGTCAGTATCGTGGTACCGCCAGAACCCGGTACTTCCTGCAGCTCCTCCTCTTTCTTTACCCTCAGTAAGCCCTGCGTTACCGGTGCCCGCTCCAACGCGATTTCCTCCGTTCGTTCCTAAAATAAAGAGATAAACAATGTAAACAAAGTCGGAGAATGTGAGACAAAATTTTCAAGTTGCTGTGAAATCTTAAACAATTAATTAAAATGAATTTTATTATTTTCTTGTCATACTTAACTTAGTCTCTCTATAGAGTAATTATTATTTCATTATTTTTATTCTCTATATACGTTCTCTATAGTTCAGTTCTTTTCAACTAAATTTTTGCACGATTCATCTTCTCCATCTCCTTTTTCTCCAAATTCGAGAAAAAAAATGGGAAAATAATGATAAAAAGTTTAGTTAAAAAGAACAAGCTATAATATAAATGATTATTACACAAATCTATACCAACCTTGGTCCCTTCCGTGTCGGTAGCGTTGGCAGTCGGATGATCCCGAGTCGCACGATCGTTCTCCGTTCTGAGAGGGCTGACCGCCGACCTGTCGGCGTCCTCGTCGAGCTTGAGCCGTTTCTCCGCTTCGTTCTGGCCCCGTCCCGTTTCCTCGTCGTTCTCTTCGCCGTCCTCCTCCCCGTCGACGTCCTGCCCGTCGTTTTGCCGGCGTCCACGTCGCCGTCTCGTCGCTATCGTCGTCGTGCCGGTCGCGGTTGTCGTTGTCGACGTGGTCGTCGCGATGCCGATGGTCGTCGCCGTTGCCGTCGTTGTCGCTACTTCCGCCGTCGTCGTCACCGTCGTCGACGTCGTCGTATCCGTCGTCCTCGTCGAAGTATCCTCCCGCGCGGCACCGTCTGTGAGCTCCTCGTCGGCGGCCTCGATCTTGACTTCGCCCGGCCTTAGACGGCGCGAATCCTCTTGCTGTTGCTGCTGTAAATGGTCCTGAACCGGCGCGGGTAAGTGATGGTGGTTCTGCAGATGATGCCTCTGCAGACTCTCCTGTTTCACCACACCGGTCGCAAGCGTCGTCGTCGTCGTTGTCGTCGTGGTCGTCGCCGTCGTTAGCACCGTCGACGACAACGACGTGGGTGCCGGGTGATGCAGCTGCGGCCCAATCTGGTCCAGACTCCCAGGTATCGGGTTGCAGGACGACGACAACGCCGGGTAAAGCCGATGGTGGGGCTGTGATTCGCTGCTGCGGGTGCCGCTGTACAGGGTGTCCTGGTATTGCTTCCATCTCCTACGGCCCATCAACTCCTCCGCTACCCGTTCCAGACCTGTGACACCACCGCAACTACATCAAACAATGATGTGCACCGGTTACCCGGAACCCGTGTACATATGTATGAAGTTTTACTTTCAATAAGGCAAACGAACATTCTGTATGCTGCACTCAATAGAACATACCTATTTGAGATTGACACAAATTTCAAGGCTCGTATTCTCTAAAATCTCTCTTTTGGAGTCTCATTCTAGAGAAATTTCACTTTTAAAGATTGAAAATTGAGCTACTCTTTTTCAGAATTGGCTCAATTTCTTTGGAGTAATATTTCACTCCAAAGAATTTAGTAAGTACAAAGCTGAGTATCCAACTCATTATTATCAAAAATAAAAGTAAAAATATCAAACACTTTACATACCTTTTGATAAGTTTTCGTCGAATGTGCTCATTAATCGATGCCTAATAAAAAGCTTCCTAAAGCTGAAATATATTTGATTGCAGCTTCAATAATTTTTTTTCGAACAACCGTATAAATCTATTGCTCGAAAAAAAATAGAATGTTAGATTTATGTATATAATAAGCACATCCGATTTTGATTCGTCAAATAGAATATAAATTTACAATTGTGGATCGTTTCTGGCCTATCGATCTTGAAATAGTTTTCTTGAATAATTGCATGGTACCACCCTTTTTTATGGCCCGGCAAAAGCCGGGCAATACGTCCGCCAAAGTATATTTCTCTGAATGTTAACTATCGCTATTGTAATCGTATATGCTAAAGTAAGTGGTACGCGGTTTTATAATCGCGGTTGCATAATCGTGAGTTACGCGAAATGTACCCGCTGCGGATGACGATATCTAGCCCACTGCACAAATTCACGCACGCGCATATCGCTATAACGCGCGCGGCTGACTTGTTTGTCATAGGAAATGATGGACGATGATTAAGGTTCCAGAGAAAAGCACGCGGATGTTCGTAGCTGTGAGACGCGGATGCAGTTCTTCCAGCGAGAATCACACGCGAAATTATGCAGATCGCACGTGATTGTGTAACCGGACATGGTGGTTTTCGAAGGACATGGTTATGCATATGGCAAACCGAGAGGAAAGAAAAAACTGCATTTGTATGAGGAATTCATTTTTTCGTCTTTTAGTAAACTCAGAACGTAATTCGAAGAGATAAAATTATCACAATTGTCGGAACTTCATCGCAACATTCGAAAATACCCGAGGACTTAATTATATGTATATAAACGAAATTGTTAATAATTAATCATTTCATTGCTCTGAACATATAAACGCTTTGTGCGAGTTAAAAGACATGGAAACGTAATTTTCTTAGAATTCTACGAATCTTTACGTAATTATGAGCATTATTGGACTGTCGCGAAAGTTTCATTGGCGCTGTTAAAAAAAAGAAGAAACTTTCCGTTCGATACTTCTACTGAGTACATATTTCGAGGAAAATAAGAATATGGAAAAATAACACTCGTTCTTATATAATTTCTAGAAATGCATTCAATATCTCAAAGACATAAGTTTTTTATCTCACAGGCAGCTACAATTCGCTTACGCCAGTTATAATTCCGCTTGATTCCGCTCCACTCCCTAGAATGGTTCGTGATACAAACGGCGATAACGGGATTTTTTTCACTTCCTTATCCAAAGGCCGAATAGTTGACCGTTATCACACCAGCATGACGTGTTTAACTCTGCTGCGTCGCCGGCTCCGTCGAAAAGATTTCCGAGCGTCAGTTCAACGCCGGCGGATGCTGTTTAATCATCAGCGGGATTTTACAAATTATGATATTTATGCTAGTCGAAACAATTATCAGAGCCACGCCATAGTACGTTGCGATACATGTGCATTTGTGACGGATGTTAATTTCCTGAATAAATATTTAACATCGCGGAAATATGCCCGCCAGCGCGAGCTTGTGTTTTTCGCTCGTTCATTAATTTAGCAAACAGTATTCGATATTCATTTGAGCAAAAGCTCCGTGATCCCGTCCTACATTTCGTCATCGAAGAACCGTGAAAACGATTTAATTTACAATGTTCAAATTTAATTTTACGTCAGATATTTTCTCGCTCCAACTATATATATATATATATATATACAATATTTTCATCTGTTTACGGAAATCATACTTGAGATTTTCAAAAACTTATCCAGTTCGCTCAAGTTTGCAAGTCAGGATGAATAATCTTATACATTCTTATACATTCTAAATAATTTATACTTATTATACTTTTCAGCCAAAATTATCATACAGTTTATCATTTGTTGCTGTTTTTTTTTCTTCTATTTCTCGCGATACTTCAAATACCTAATTCTATTGCGAATTTATTACGCGCCATTGATTTATGACACGCGGAGAATAGAATTTACTCGAATCGTCGGTCTCTAATTCTCAAAGAGCATTTTCCTATCCCTGATCAAATGCAAACCGGACTACAGCCGGGCAATTACAGCTTGGACTAACCAATCAACCGCTCTTCTCGACGGACACCCGGTATCGCAGCGCGCGTGCCGCGGATGCAACGTACCGTCACGCCAATCGGTACTCGGTACGAGAAGCGATGCACCACGTGCATGCGCTTCGCACAATGTACGGATGTAAACGTACGCGTTTCTACATTCGCGAGGCGATCGCGAACGCACGTACCGCCTATGTGAAAATATATATCGCGTGCGAATCGAGTCCAGCGGCGATTTTTCATGGCGCCCGCCTTCATAGCGCCTGAATTGATTTTGTCGTTTGCCACGCGGCGGGCAATAGTCATTAGAGCCGCAAAGAGCCGGTCGCGGGTCAACCACGGCACGTCGTTTCTGCGAAACGCGTTGTTTCCGCGGAACGGCGGGGAATTCGCAAATTAAATTGCACTCGGGATCGATTCGAGCATTCACTGGCGTACGATTCGATATGTCTTGGAATTTCGAGGCTTTTGCTGATTGTACGTGGATCAATTTATGTTAACAATTTTGGTTTAATCTAGGTTCAATTCATTTTCAGATATAATTGTTTATAATAGAGAGATAAAGAGTCAACGTGTTTAATTAAGTCGACTCGATACAAAATTCACGCAAGCCCTCAAAAAAAAAAAAAAAAGGACACGATGAAAAATTGTGTTTCGTGACAAAAGAGATCGTGGATCGTATCACATTTTACCATGTAACGCTTTGAAAAATATTATTCTAAAAATATAAACCTCATTATAACCTTATAACGAGAAACCGCTGCAATGTAACACGTACTGATGCAATATTACTACACCGCTTAATTTAGGATCAATTTGTAGTGGTCCAACGGCTTTGTGGTAAAGCAGAATCATTGAAAAATTCAGAGGGAAATTTCGGCACGTTTAAAACAACGGTTGCACATTTTGCTTCTGTAAATTTACAAAGAACAATATCACCCGTATTAAAAATGAATGAGTAACTAAATTATGATGCAACTTCGAAGATTTTCTACTGTATATTACACATTTGCATACAATCGTATTCGAATAAACTGAACCTCACGAATATGTAATTTAATTAAAGCGATACTACTATTTTGTATTGAAGGTCATCGAAAGGCAAATATCTTGATCTAACGATTTAAAGAATTTAAATAATATAGACAATTTTTACAACAAAAAACAGAGTAAAAGACCTTGATTCATAGTAGTACAATCGTGAAAACAATTTCGAAAGTCCATTAGGCTCTTTCTCTAAATTAAAGTCTGCTAAGGTCGGTTTATCTCACGCAAATGGACATTCGCGTACAGCTAATTATTCCGCGGCTGCAATTATTATCGCCTGACTCAACGGCGCGTATCGGAGTAAGTTTAATCGTGTTATTTTCTTCGAAGCGTACAGAACATTCGCGTCTCTGTACAGTCCGAAATAATCTGTCGTCGCGTATCTCACGAGCAAACTTCGGGAATCGAAGTTGTTCGATCGCATATATCGCCGTTTGGAATTTCGCGAGCGTAATGAGTCTTATACGTTTTAGCCATTAATTAGTTCAGTCGTTAATTATGCGTTTCGCTCAATAATTACTGTATTATTGATTTACACCTATATTAGCGACCAATGTGCGACAGAAGAAATTGATAACTGTACAATTACATATTATGAGGCATGTGGATATCGTTCTAATTGTCTTTTGTAAAATAAAATTTAATGTGCCGACTAATGCAGATTTCAAGCTTCCATTTTCAAACAACTCTCAAATTTTTATTTTACAAAAAATAACTTTGAAAAAAAAAATGCAAGTTCAAATTGTGTTTCAAGTCCAATGAGGATAATAAATATTTATTAGCAATCTATAATGCAATTTGATATTGAAATGATTGTTAAATAATACGATATTTCATATTTAATTATTCGTAATTGTATTAAAAAATTTGACTGATACTCTTGAAACTAGCGCGACTATGATTTCAATTCGTAAGTAGATTTATAAGTACGATCGCCCGCAGCCTTTGTCACTTGTTAAATTTATTATCGATTGGTTACCAGTTTATTTTCAAGATACCGAATACTCAACGGCATTAATGGAAATTAATATGTAATGGCATTAGCATGTTAACCGGTTCTCTAGCGAAGTTGATAGAAAGGTTGGAAATAGTAGCGAAGTTGGTTCTCAGAGCAAAAGGATCGACGGTTTACCGTGTAAAACGCATACAAATTTCGGGGACTACTGTAAAGTATAGTGATCATGCAAGATATATTGCGGGTTTCGGTTGAGTTCATGAATAAGCGCGAATTACCTGGATAAAGAACGAGAACACGAGAACAATTGATCACTTTGGATAGTTCGCAATTATACCAACGTATGTGTTGAACTGCACGAAATGTTAATTCTCCAATGACAGCATCATTTCCCAAACTTATCTTAACTGTGATAATTATACATTTAAATGATTGTAGATTATATTTATTTGTACTTCAATATAAAATTATTATCAATAGAATAACTCTTCTCTTTATATGATAGTAATTACATAAGTTTTGTAATGTATTTTATATTTTCAGGCAAAATATATCGAGGAACAACTAAACACAAAATAGTTTTTTCGAACAATTAAACCTTTCAATTATTAAATCGTTAGAAATAGATAAATTTAGAAAATATAAAAGGAGGATAGATTAAATAACAAAAATAAATTATTAAGACAAAAACAAATTATTTAAAAAATAATAATTTAAAGCCCAAAGATGCGAAAGAAAAATTGCTTGTTATATATATTTTGCCTCTTTACGCTCTTTTCTTAAGTTTAGCGTCTTTACGTGAGCGTATAGAAGAAAATAAGTCGAGAAAACCTGTTCGAATTAACGCAGTCGCTTAGAAGCGCGCATGAAAAACATCTGAATAAATTATTATTGTTTGTCGAACGTTTCGAACGAATGGCGACGCCCATCGTTCTATCCCATCGTCGACGTGTGCGGCCATTATTTAAACGCTCTACTTCCACGCAGCTTATCAAATACAGGTATAATGCGCTTTGCGGAAACACGAACTGGATCCACGTCGACCACGCCGCAAGATGTGTGCGTATGTATATGCGTTTGCGCATGCCTGTCAGAAAAATGCACGACTGATATTACGGTCAGGGACGAGTTTAACGCCGCAGTTTTAAGTGGAGCTTACACCCTTATCGTGATTTCCGAAAAATTACTGCCGCAGCGGCTTGCGTTTTAATCTCCTTCATGGATGAAATAATTTGTAACAAAGACAAGAGATTCACTTTTAATTGGCTTTACAATAAAATCGATTATACGAGTAACTTGGTCTAATTCTTTTTGATACCAGCTATCGTTGAATTGAATTAGAATTAAATCGTTCAAAAGAATAATCATTTGGTAAGGTAAACTTTTGAACTTTTCCTCGATATTTACCATTGTCATAAAATTAATTTTCTTGCGGATAAGAAATACTATAATGTAATATTTATTTATAACATAATATAAATGTATTTAAAGATATACTGCACACTTAAAATTTATTCAATATTATTTCGCGATATACAACAAACATATCTCAATCTTATTCCAATCATATTGCAAAACAATCTGTCGATAAAACAAGAAAGATTTATATAATTTCATATGTTTAGACAAAGTTTTAGTTGCATTTTTAATGCACATTTTGACAGGAAAAGAAACGCGTTAAAGAGAAGCATTACACAACGCAATTTGGAAAAACCGAATCATTGAAAATTATGAAAACACAAGGAAAAATATTTACGACATTCGGAAGGATTAATCTTACATAGATAAAAAAAAAACAGTACAGTTTAATTTGTAATTACTATTTCAGTCGACGGATATCAGTTGATCGACATGGACAAAGATGCGTCTGCATTTCGCCAGCGCATCCTCAGCAGTAAAGTTTTAAGTTGCGATAAGACGCATCGTAATTCTCATTCCGCGACTCGATACACCTCGCAATATCTCACCTTATTTTGAGCAGCTTGTGAACGAGCTTTTGCGTTCGCGCGCATACAATGACTCATTATTAATCACGATTGCAAGTAAAATACAACATGATTTGTCGCATTTCGGTGAATATATATATATATATATATATACGAAAAATGATTTTTTTTTCAATACGAAAAAAGAGAACAAGTAGTCATTAATGTAGCAAAAATATCGCAGTCAAAAAATAATTAATATCATTTACGTATCCTAATATAATTCTCTGTCGACCTTTTGACCTGATAATCGCATCGAATCTCAATCGGCCACATTTCGCGAAAGAGATATATTCATCATTAATTTATTCAGAGTTTCTTCTATTATAAGATTCCACTTAAATTAACCAAATTTTTCATGTAACAAGTGATTCGCGACATGCGACGCGCTTTCGCAGCGAAGTGTTAATTGCTTATCGACGAGTTCCTTATCGCACTGCAAATTTATGATAACGCATTGACGATGAATGCGCACGAAAGGAACGATACGTTAATTAAGACTCAGGATATACGAGATAGCGGTAGAGAGGAAGCGCACATAGCAATATCTTTGCAATAAACATCAATTTTTCGACAATAGTATGATAATCGGACGTTTAACTGCAGCTGCATACTACGCGCAACGTTATAAAGACTGATAAATGATGACAGATGCAAACTATGCACAACGAGATGAATGATTAAATAATACTACGAGGTAGCTATAAGTCAAATATGACGATTTCTATATAGTACTTCCAAATATATTATTAATATAATTAAAATATTTAATATTTACGATTTATTAGTACACGGAAAGAACAATTTTGATAAAATATCGAAATACTTAGCTACAGATTTGCAAATAATTTTGTTAAACTATGAAAACAATTATGTAGGACACCCAATACGGTTGCTAGAATGTCAAAACTTTTTGCAGTATTGCTCATTATGCTTAAACGTTCTACATAATTATATTGATGGGTCAAATATTTATTTTCAGATCTAATCTAGTTAAATTTTTAGATATTTCAGCAAAATCGTTCTTTCCATAATTCTTTTGTAATTTCCAAACACGGATTTCAATGTTCGATATTTCCATTTTTCAATATTCTTTTTATTTTCATTTATCGTACTTATTGTCGTAAATGCCGAATTCGCACAGGATCTTGATAATAATCTCTCTACGAGTGGAGTCTCCGCAAGAATAATTGCGTGAATCACGAAAAATCGTTGTTGCGCATTAACGAAGAGGTGTAGAGAAAATCTTCAATTTCTTTGGAATCACGCGACGCGCACGCCTCGATCGCGACCGCAGGAATCGGCCAAGTCATCGTCGCGCCAGAACGTACAAACTTCAAGGTTACGTAATGAGTCATGAAAATCTGGTCGTACAACTCGCCGAACAAATATTTTTCCTCTCCGTTCAAAAAATTCAAGCCGGTATTTCCAAACAATTGGCTTTTCCTCGAAATAAGATTTATACTAATACAAAGACTCAAAATGACGTGAGAAATAAACTCACCGTTTTATATATTTTCTCGATAATGTTTACAAGGCGGATTTATAAATGCGCCGTAAAATCACGAAAGTCCACTAAGCTACGCGGAAGTTGGAGCGATTCAGCATTTTCCGCGGAATCATGCGTGTGACAATGCCATGCAAGCCGCTTATCTCGCAATGATTTGCGCGATGACTGCGATCGGATTATCGCGAGATTAATCATCGACCTAAAGCAACGATGTTCCTTTTCTTCATGAGGATACTGTATCCTTCGTCGGATTGACTTTATTAAGACCCGAGCAGTGCGCAATCAACAGAGGTGAAGCATGAACTTGTACCGCGTGTGCATTGATAATCCTGGCATCGCCGTTCCGCGTATGAATGAAATATAATCTCTTTCTGCTATATAGATAGTATAGCAGAAAGAGATGTAGCCATCATAAATCAAATTCTCGGTTCTAAATAGACTCGAGATTACTTTATCGAAAACTTTCAAAATACAAAATAATCATTCTTTGTCTAATTTTATATTTTTATATATAATATGTACTGCAACTTATTAAAAAATACTGTTTATCATATAGAAGTATTAAACCTTACCAGCACACTTGCGTGGTGTTTCCACAGCTATTAATCTTATCATCTTGCGCTTAACATGCTAAATAATAGTATAAATAAATAAATAAATTTCTATCTCTTTAATAATGTATGAAAATGGCATTCTGTTAGAATTATCATCCTATTAGCATTACTCCATTTACTAAGCGCATGCTTTTCTTAACAAGTGAGTCAATACGACTTTTCCTTGACGAGAACAGCGTGCGAGAAAACAACGCAGTCGGTCTGCGTGTTTTCCGCGATTGTTTCATCCACATCACATTCGTTATATATTCACGACAAGCGAAGTTCGAGTCCTTGATCGATTCCATCCAGAAGTAATTAGACTGCAGGCGCGGCCCTCGGATGAAATTCCAGGCGGGAGAGGTGCCGAACCAATCTTATCTCTCGTGCCATTTAAGAAGACGAAGAAGTAGGGCGGGTGACCACGCCCGGGATTAGACCAATGACGCTGTACCGGGAAACAGTTCGTCGAATAAAATCATTATCTATCTCTATGTGTAGATTGGCCGTTTACGAGCTGAATATAACTACGATTTTGCGTTCTGTGTTAGAGGCTGTCGAGTCACTATATTAAAACAATAAAATAAATAACAAGAAACAGATATTTCCCGCATGTTTTATCAAAATTTTGCTAAATCGATTACGAATTAATAATTAATTTACTTACAAAAAAAAAAATACATTAAAACGAAACGAATTTCGTTCACATCAGTACGTTATTTGAATGAGAAAGGAAAACATATATTTTTTTTTATTTTAAATTTATCAAAGAATCTCTTAACTCAAAGAAGCTGAGAATATTTTGCATAAAAACCTATAGTATTATCTTCATCATTATTAAAACGATATTAAAATGTGCAACTAATTAGCGTGGAATCAATGCTAATTAATTTTATATGTTACTAAAAAATGCACCTGCATAGTTTCTCAATTTTTTAGTTCTCTTTTTATAAATATTTGTCATACGCTTATTGATTAATTGTATGTTGCGTTAATGCTAAAAGATTAATTATTTAGGGAACCTTGATCGAAGTACATTGTGGTAAGCTATTACTATCGCTATTACTGTCGTTACATAATGCACTTGAATTGAATTATTCATGAATGATAATAATTCATAGTCCTTCCAATATTAAACGTCACCAATATAATATTCAAAGAAAGGTACAAATCGATAAATTAAATTTTACAATTTTTCTACACGCTAATCTTTTTAGAATCCACGCAACAGTCACGATTCTCGACGTGTTAAGGAAAAAAAAATTGAAGAAAAATATTCGATCCTCCGGAGCGAAAAATTGCTGAAGAAACTCGACGTGCTTCTTTCGCCTTCCTCACGGCACGCAGATCAAAACGGCGAAGATTCGAAAACGGTGCCACTTTCTACGATCGTCCTCTGCGGATATAACGGCGAGGATATAGCGGCACCATTCCTCAATTCTAAACCGAATGGCCTCGAGGGGCCCCGGCTTGGCCAATGGCGGAGCCACGATTTTTAACTCGACGGCCCTCCGCTCGCCTCGGTTCCTAAGCTGTTATATCGCTACAGTGCCTTCTCTAATCGGTGGCCCGTTTCGACCAATGGCAATCCAGTTTAGACGGGAGTAGAAGCTTAGGAAATGGCTAGTTTCTGTCTCCTTCTCTCTCCTCTTTTTCCTCTTTCGGCTCCCCTCCTCCCCTCCTCCCCCCCACTCAGCTGTAGTAGGGCCGCGGCCAACTCTCACGAGATACAAGGCTATCCTTTGTCCGAAACTCACTTGGCACTCGGCCGCGTTGAAAACGTCTCCCGGCTCCGCTATAATCGCGTCGTAATTGCAATAACGAGCGACCAGTCGCTGATGGTTTGGCACGCGGATTCACGTTTCGCTCAGGTAAACCCATGATGTTTTCTTCACCATTCCTGTAAACCATGCTATCTTCTTGCCTAGTCGGTGTGGTTCCGATTCACATTAGATTCTGACGTACTAGTCGTAATTCAAACATAGACAATACTCGCAATTAGATTTATATGAGGAGATTTCTCTCGTGATCCAACAACACTCAATAGCTTTCTTCATCAAAATATTGATGAATGGAATTTATTATTAACACACACACACACACACACACACACACACAAACCTATTGATATAAAATTTGTGTCATCTCTATAATAATATCTAATAATTTAAGAACATTTTAATTATCTTAATATATTCAGTTATAATAACACATGAGAATGCATTGTCTCCTTTTCGCTAATTTACAAGCGTATCCAAAAATTGACGTATAAATCTCGCAAGTGATGCAAATGAATCCGTGAAGCTAACTAAATAGCCGAATGGTCTCGTTTAATGGTGCTCCCGTTTGCATAACGTTAATGAAAACCAGATAGCTATTACTTTCAGACCTCGTTTCACGTCGGTCAAGTAAACGTGACGATTGCAATTTGACGGAAAAACGAGAAAAACTGGCGTCCACGCCTAGACGCAAGTTATCTGCATCGCTTTGTTGCATGATCGCGAGAATCCCATTCACCTGGCGGGATCGCTTAGCGGTTTCCAAGCAGAGCGAAGGACGACGGCGTACACGATGGATGTCGAAAGACTCCGACAGGAGAGCGTTGCCTGTCTCTCGCGAAGGCACAATACCTGCCTGCCTGATTGCCGTGGCTCATTAATGACTCGAAATGATGCTCGAGGATGACGATCGCGCGCGAACCCGTCGGATATCAAAATTCTCGATCTTACGGAGCGTCCAGAATAAAAATAAGCAGCGATGAATAGTAAGTTGCGCGAAACGAGAGTTCCCATGGAGACCTATTGTTGCCCCGTCGTTGTCTGATCCCTTGATCGCGTCTCCTTGAGCATGAAAGTACCAACAGACAGTCACGAGCCACGTTTTTAGCACACGCCACCTACGTTCCCGCATAAGATCGTAATCGTCGGCCGTATAATTAGCACTCTATGAAATAAAATGGTAATTCCCAAACCGTGACACATCCCTCTTCGGAATTCCCTCGCAACTCAGCAAACCCTTTCCTGTATTCGCGTGACATCGTACGACACGACATTTCGCTATGATGATCGCGGTGATGCGCGACGGCTACTTTGACAATAACATTTTTTGGAGTAATTCCCGTTGCGAAGCTCGACGTGTCCTCGAAATGATCACTCGAGGGGTTTTCAGACACCGACGGGCGAAGTACCAGCTGCCCAAATCTTTTACAGCCATTCTCTTTGTTCCCCTCCTCTCCCCCCCCTCCCCCCCTCCCTGGTCTCTCACTCATTCAGAGTCCTGGCTTACTAACGGCCGTGAAGCAGCCAATGCACCAAGGGGCCGCTTCCTTTTCTTCAACAGCACACTGTAAACGTGTGTGCACGCATCTGTGCACGCACAACGGAGCAGGATCGAATGGACCTAGCTAACTAATTATTTTTTAACGATCATTAAGGAACGACAATATAATCGAGTAAAGAGATATCTTCAAAAAAACTTTTTCAATCCTTTACTCTGGATATTTTCGCATAAATATTGTATACAATTAGAAGTATCTGATAACTTCAGTTGTCCTTAATGGTCAATGAAAGCCACAAAATCAGTTTAGTTTAGAAATGCTCTTTAAAGTTACAATATATGACTTAAAAAAATATTTCTAAATTAAATTAATTTTATGTTCTTGGCCG
This sequence comes from Acromyrmex echinatior, assembly GCF_024713525.1. NCBI lineage: Eukaryota > Metazoa > Arthropoda > Insecta > Hymenoptera > Formicidae > Acromyrmex > Acromyrmex echinatior. The sequence goes on from NC_141852.1 coordinate 21,036,287, forward strand.
TTAAGAAGAACAGCTGGAATGAAAGTTACCAGAAACTTTGTTGTTCTGTACGTGACACATACATGAAAATATGTACGAAAGTAAGCACGAATAATTTTTCTTAAATTTTCAATGATATAATATGCTTCAAATAAATCGAGACTTTAAAGTGAGTTTGAGATATTTTTCTAGACCGTTCTAATCTTCCAAATATTTTTAGATAGAAAAAAATATTCTTTAAACTTCTATTATTGATTGACAAAAATCTCTTTTTCCTTTCTAAAAAAGAAAGAATTTCGTTGAAAATAATAGTCACGATGTTAATCATGGTTTAGACTGAGTCAATATACTCTACGTGAACATTTACGGGATATCTCAGTTTTAGTATCATTACTGCTCGGAATTACGACCGTTCATTATTCTACAGCTCGTAACTAGCAATCATTTTGCAACAATGGCCGCTCCCATTCTTTGCAACAAGCACGTATGAAAATTTCCAGGGGGAGATACCTCCGGCGCGACATTCACAGACGATCACAACCTCTTTGAAGCCGGTCGAGGAGACACGTACCTGACGTACCTGACATATACCTACTACGACAGTATCAGACCTGCAATCCGATAATCATACATTCTCGAATCAGTTTAGCTCAAGTTAATATCGCGCACGCACACGAAATACACAGTGATAATATTAACGTGAAACTAAAACGTTCAATCAGCAAATAGATTTGATTAATTAGCAACTTTTTTTCCACATAGTGGGCTTCGAGAATGAGGCACTCTAACTTTTTCGTCCACGTCGCTGCACGCCTAACAAGACTTTCGTCGTAGTCGCGTCTGCCTAAGCGGTAATCGGACACCAAACGAGGTAGCGGAGTCGTTGTCTGGTGACCCATTTATCGCTCTACGCTGTCTAGTGTTACAACCGCGAGAAGAGTCGCGTCGCGAAATATTATCGTACGGGCCATGGTAGATTCGTCAATGACAAAGAAGTGACAGTGATGAACCGGATCATATGACGAACATCGACGGAAGGAAAGTGAGATTATTCTACATTTCTATCGAAATTCGTCTATTTTCTTTCACAGTCGTAATCGCAATATCCGCAACTGCGCCCGATAAGATAGCCAGGAAGACTCAAACCTTTCCAGAACCGTCGAATCTGAATCTGTCCCACAAATAACACGCAAAGCAAAGAATGAAATGGTACAGTGCTTCAAAACAAACAACGACTACTCTGAGATTGAGATAAAAAGTATTTTATTTATTTATAAAAATCCGTACTAAATTAATCTTTAATTTAAAATTAAATTTTAAATCACAGAGTGCTGATTGAATATAAACAGTGATTCGATATGCATTATAAATATTACTCTAATTTACTTATAACTTGTAGAGAAAATACTTTGTAAATCGAATGTACTTGTACGTATGAAATTTGTACTTCTAATGGATTAAAAAACGCATATCACTTGTGTAATATGTTACACATCCTGTATGGCACGCTGCTTAGGGTAATAGCTAACAGCTAATGAAAATGTTGAAACGGTCAGCCAGAAGAGACGAGATGTAAGAAAGGCGAGACGATAAACAGAAAGGAGCGGATAAGTCAAGAGTGAGGATAAAAGCGAGCATGCGAGAAGGAAAGAGAGAGAATGAGAGAGGGAGAGAGAGTAAGACAAGCTTCATATGCATGTAGAATGCAACAGTTAGCGAATGGTGCGAAGAGAGATGCTATTGCCGACGTGTGCACGTGAGCTAAAGTGAAAAGCGACGAGAGAATGAGATGGAGAGAGAGAGAGAGAGAGAGAGACTGTGCCGGTCTCACAATGTCGCTTTTTCAACGTACGCGTGTACACGCACACGAACCAACTCGCGCACACATGCACATTCCGCATATATATATATACATAGACGTGCATACGAGCGAAGAAGACGAGAGTAAAGCTCTCTACAGCGGTTGAATATCGGCGTTTCGGTCGGCGTGATAAAGCGAAGCCTCGCGCCGGATGAAATTTTGCGGCGTACGCACGAGGGACGATTAAAACGCAACAGATCACCACCGCCATCCGTCACCGGATTAGCCCCCGTGTTTTCAACTCCGCTTCGCTTCACCACCAGCGTGTGCGAATGATATTCTAACGGCCCGCTCGCGGATCGTGACGGAGAGCGTATGGAAAGCATCCCGTCATTTGAAATGAATTAACGCCCGAAGAACTGTAATCATTTTATCCTATTATTATTATCCGACAGGTGTGAAATGAAATGAAGGGAAAAAAGTGAGAGGGCACAGGAAGGATTTACGGTACTGTGTGCTTTTAGTTTTGTAAAAATTGATATTTTATCTCCTGCTAGATATCCACTTCTTGCTATTCTCGTTCTGTCATTCTTTAGATTCATTGATATTCTTTATATGGATGATAAATCAACGAGGCCAGATATACATTAATCAATAGAATAAATTCATGGAATGTCAATAGTAGAATTAATCTGATTACACTGGTTTACAAATTTTTGAGCATTTTTAATGGAAAAAAAGAGACAATTTTTCTTAGCACATATTTTGAGCTGAATTCGAATCTATTACCAAAAAATCCTTTAAAACATAGCATGCTATTTTTAAGAGACAACATTTCTTTTTAAATAATTTAGGTGCGACAGTGATGAGCGAATCAAATATTTCTACCAAGATTTGATAATAATTGAAAACGTTATCGAGATATTGAAACAAAAACATGCTAAACTTTAGTAATCATCAGTCATATAAAAAAATACAAATAAAAATACAAATTAAACGCTCAACACTTCTAACTTGTTTTCTTAATAACTTTATTATAATATCGGAAAAAATGTCTTCTCTTACGTCTCAAAAAACCAAATCTGATGGAAATATTTCAGCATCGACAATTACCCTAAAAATCTTCATATGCTTTTGCATTTAGTTCACAAAACCTTGTAAAGTGTTATTAATTCAATCAAAAAGATATAATTTTTTAATATTATTGCCTAAAAAATTGTAAATAGAAAATAGATCCTACACACGACAAAACAATTCTCCGATTCTGTAAAAACTTAATACTGGAAGAATTAAGAATTGCAAAATTATCGAAAAATAGATTTTGATTTGATAACACTAATTTCGATATAAATTGCGTTTTGACGTTTACAGTTGCAATTTTCACTCATCGACGAAACGTTACAAGTGTCCCGAGCTTCAACCGGTAGCAGTTACAGCTGATAATCCAGCGATATAGTAAATTTAGTCTCTCGAAATTATTTATCTCGTAAATAATTTAAAAGCCAGGGGCGTTAATTACGCGAAATTAGCATCTAACTTCCAACACGACAAGAGAAACTTCTCGCGTAGTGCGGACGGGGGAGGGGGAGAAGGAAGGGGCGAAGAACACAGGAGTAGTTGTAAATTGCTTTATCGTATTGCGGGCTTCTCGGCGGCGCATTCGGATGAACGGCGAATGAGGCACGGGGAAACGAAGTAACTGATTTATGAACTGGAGTTACGAGACGTCGTCTAACACGATGGGAGATCGGTTGCGTGCCCATGAATGTCAAATAAACGTACGACATGGATTCATCGGAGCGCAGCTTATCGTCACTGACATGCCGTTTTAATCAGTTAGGATACTTAGACAGGATCCTCCGAACTCTCCGTTGGGATAGCCGGTTATCTATACTTTATTCGCACCAGCTTTGCCATTCTACGACTACCAAATGCTAACGTTGTTCGTTAACGAGCTAGCCGACCGCACTAATTATCCCCAGGGTCTACGTAATCACTTAATACCTTGTTATCCGATTGTATCGGACGTTGACCTATTTTGCAGTTTCGAAATATTCGCTACTCGTGTGTCAGGGCGATTATTATTTAAAATGGCCTTTCGCACATTGATGCATAGTCGACCATTGAGAAACTTTTCTTTCGTCGCGCTGAGGCAATCGGTTATGCAAGTGCAAAGTTCCAAAGCGGAACGATTTAATTGCCGCGACGAGTCCGGCAAGATTAATATATACGAGATTTATTTAAAAAGTGGTTGAAACTATACAAGCTATAAAACAGCTTTTAAAACTACAAAAGACAGATTAAAAATAGACACACAATGCATTACAAATTTTGCAAAATTGTGATAAAGTTTTATATTAATTATGAAATAAACGAATCATAATAGAAATTATGGATTGTGTCTTAATTGTCAGATGTGAATTTTTTTACTTCTTGCTTGATTGGTCTGTTTTTTTTTACTATGTATCAATATTTTATCCTATGATTTAATTTTATAATTTTCATAGCTAAAGAGAATTAATTGTAAATTAAGTTCGAGACGTTCCATGAGTTTTTTCGTTATTATTTATGTGAACAAAATAATATTAAGTTGTCTGTTTTGGTCTATTAAAATTTGGCCTTGTGGTTAATTTTTTTATTCATTAACATATAAATGAGCGGCTTAATTTTTAATTTATAATATATTATTATGATAGAAATGTTGATATAACATAGTCATTTTCATCAACTAATAAATTTATTATTTTTCTAAAAATTATATCAAGACTATATAGATTAATATTACAGTGATATTTTGTTCAATAGCACTACAATTACAATCTAAATTTTTGAAAAATAGCTTTAGTACAACAATGAGAAAAGTATAAAATCGTTTAACAAACGATTAAAAATTTTAGCTATATGACGAAAGCATATAACATTAAAAGTTTAATTAAACTTTACGGCGATCTTTATTTCTTTCTTCTATCGATAGTATCGTAAGACCTTCCGGATTACGCACACAGCAATTCGTTTTACTGCGTATTGCGATTTATTTCTATCCGCTTTCCCTTCGAGTGCTAATGTCGCTTTGAAGTTCCTCGAAGTTTCCATCGCCATCGCATCGGTCGCCAAAATAGGGGAAAAAGTGAAGTAACGGGGTAAGCGAGAGACGAGAGGGAAACGGACGGAGAGAAGATGTGTCATTTTCGTCAATTTAACGGACCCCCCCCCTTTCCTCCTACGATCCCCAAGCAGCTCGCGGCGCTTGGTCCCCACCGTGCCCTACCAACTTCCGCCCCTGGTTTGCTCCCACCCTCGTCTCGTCGAAGCGAGGTCAATCGACGGAGAGGGCTGAAGACGACCCCCACTTTCTTGCAGCGACCCTCCCTACCACGGCTACTCAATATCGTTTCATTACGCACCCTGCTCCACCGACTCTACCCAACCACCCTTCTCTCCCTTTCTCTCTTTCTCTCTCGCTTTCTCTCCTGCCTCGGTTTAACCCCCGTCGTACTCCTCACTTCGCTCTCCTTACGTCTCTCCGCTCCTACCACGGCGACGAAACACGAACGCCGACGAATTTTTATTGTTACTTCTCGCGCCGCTTCCTCTGACCTCCCGCCACCCACCACCCCTATGCACCCAACGCCTTCTCCTCTCCCTTTTTTATGCGCCTTTTAACGATCAGCAGTAACTGCGCCCATCCGCCACCCCTTTGCTCGCGCCTGCCTTGCCTTGCCTTGCATCGCGTTACTTTGCTCTGCTTGCCTTTTCGGAAAAGCAACAGAGGCGACTGAATAGGAAAAGGGATGAAATTAATAATCGCTCTATATTTAGAAACATACGTCAAAATATATTGTTTTCCAAGTTTGTGTTCGGTTTTCATTTATAATGTCTCTCCGACACAAATTACGAAGTAATCGGACTAATCGGAAGTGATGTCCTGTATAATCGTATCTGTTTGATCGGTTCAAGTTTTAGAGATGGATGTCACGCTTTAGTGGTCTTTATACATTCTCAGCTCTCTAAAGAACTATTAATATTACATCTTTTACAAAATTATATATCCTCTATAAATCTTCTACTGGACAATGAAATATTACCGGATACATGTATGGAGCGCATGCCCGCATAATCCATGCTTTGCATGAATAAAAGGCAAGTGTTAAATAGATGGGCCTTCACTTTTCTTCACATCAAAGAAATTAACGTGATCATTTTGACGACTCGAAAGTGACATTTGATCCTAGCGTTACTTGATAGAACTCTTTATATAGTACATCATTATTTCTTACACATACTCTGCTACATAAGCTTCTCACTTGTGGTAATCACTGATACGCGAAATTCTCTTTCTAGCCACATTCTCTAAAGTTACACTCTATATTCTCCTCTTTGAGGACTAAAGACGTTACGGTAATAAAGTCTTACAAACTTGAATCTTTGCTAGTGATGGGAGCTGAAATTATCGCTCTCTATTTAGAAAAAAAAAACGGTATAGCTCCGCTTTCTTCGATTAGACTTTATTAAATGATAAAGACTCGTCCTCACTGAAGCAGATCATGCTGATCGGCATACTAGCTTTTTCTTCGTTTGTAGAAAGAAGAAAAAAAGAAGAAAAAGGAGCCACAATAACACGATCAACTTCAAGAGGACGCAAGTCTCTATAATTTAACGTAGTCTAACCAAAGAAAACAAAACTATGGCCGGTATTCATAGTAATTCGATCTTCTTATATTCAAGACTATCTTAAGTACAGTCTCAAAAATATCATAAATCAATCAGAGAGCCATATTAGCATCTTAAACTTAAATTGCTTAAGACGTTCTTAAAATAAAAACCGACTATGAATATCGGTCCACGACACTCTTTATAAATAGAGAGCGATTAATTTCAACTGCTATCGCTGGTAAAGATTCAAAATCGTAAGAGCCGCGACTTCCTCTAAGCAGTGGTCTCTGTCGCGTCTAATCGCGCACGTGCACACGCATCACGCCGTGATGCCTCGCGTTACCTCTGCGTTCCACAACGGAGATCCCTTTACCTATACTACGTCGATCCACTTCCGCGTTTTCACGTCTGCCGAATCCGCCTCTGTCGTGCAGTCGTACGGCATCCACGTCGTGACGGCGCAGTAACGCAATCCAGACATCGTTACTGCCGACAATCGCGGCGCACGGTGCCCTCGCGAGATCGCGACTCCCCGTTGGCCCTCGGCTCTTTGGTACCACGAAAGGCGGGACGGTGCGGGGGAAGAGGCTTCATTACGTCCAATTCCATGTCCTCTCGCCGACAGCCGGCGATGGGTATCGCGCGATTACGTGCGTACAAACCGACGACGAGGATTATGCTGTGCGTGACGATTACCGCGCGTCTCTCACCGTGCTTCGCTTAGGCACTCGCGATATCGAAACTTCGGAGCACCGAGACCGATCACCGACCGGTGAGCGACGTGCGCGTAACAGGTGTAACTAACTCCTTCGAAGGGCGAGGAGTCCTGCCGCCTCGGCGGAGCAACAGTTTCCTAAACTTTGAAAGCTGTCCGTGTAAATTGCGTAAAAGGATGACGATCTCTTTTCTGAAGACACCGCCTTTAGAATTCACTCACTGAACCGACACCTTTTGCCGACACCCGTGACTTGACCACATAGTGCCTTATATTGGCGCCGCTTATCTACTTCGATGACCATTCACTCGTCTTCCTTTCCGAACACTTTCATCTCATCCTCCGTTGTGACGCGTCGCGACAACGTGCCGTCACAATAGTCGCCGTTAACTGATAATACAATGCGTACACTCGCGCGTACCATTCGGAACACTACCGAGATTTTCAAAGCCGGTATCACCCTCCGTCCGTCACCTTTTTCCGAACGCGCACTGGTCGATCCTCCAAGATCGTGGAAGTCTCGAAAGGAGAGGCAGAGGAACGCGACGCATACGTGCAACTCGTGTCGCCTCTGCACCCTCACCCGCACCCCGCTCGCCTCCTCCACTTTCCGTCGAATTTCCACTCTCGACGGCCTCTCTTTTTAGGATCTCTTCGCTACGGAAGATGAAAATGAAATACGAGAGAAATAAGGAAGGAGTAATAGGTAGGTCGAAGGTAGGACGAGGAGGATAGCGAGAGCGGAAGGGCGGGAGGGTGTCTCGAGGAAGGATTCGCGAAAATTTCTCGACCACCAGCGGCAGCTGCGTTCCGAAATGAGGAGCGACGCGAACGAGAGGTGGCGGCGGACGATGACGGTGGAGGAGGAAGGGAGAGAACCACGGGGGGCGCGCAGAGAGCGGACAGAGAGGGGAATCGGGGCCAAAGAGACGGAGGGTGCGAAGCGGGAGAGGTCACAAAAGTGGAGGAAGAAGCGTAACGGCGAGTGCACGCAACACCGACGCGTGCGGAAACGTGCCTTCCGCGAGTACCGGAGCTCGCCCCTTGACGGACTAACCGAAAGGCAAAGAAGGGGAAGTCGGGATGGAAGAAGGCTGGTGGGAGACGGTGACGGCGACGGCGACGGCGACGGAGGGAGAGGGTGAAAAAGGAGGCAGGTGGGAAAGGAGGACGGATAGTCGTAAGAAGAAGAAAAGAAGGTTTCGGGCGGCGGCCGGGATCGCTCGGTTGTCTGTGGTCAAGGCACGCAGCTTGTGCAGTATTCTCTGCGCGTCTGACGATGCCCGCCTGCTACCCCCTCGGCGACGCCGAACGAGGGGTAAACGTCGCCGATGTGGAAGGGTGAACTGAGAAGGAAGAGGAGGAGGAGGAGGAGGAAGAGGAGGAGGAGGAGGAGGTCGTAGAGCCTGTCTCGCGAGCCTGATTTCGCCACCCTTCCCTGTACGGGAAATTGCACGCGCGGCGCCTAATTCTTCTCGTAGCTTCTCGTGCCGATAACGGAGACGCCGGCGCCAATCTCCTTTTCCAATTTCAAATTTCGATGGATCATCTACTTCTCACTCGAATACGATTTATGTTTTTTTTTAATTAATAAATTCGCGGTCTTTGACGCTAAACATCTGGCCTATTGTTTTTCCATTGCCAAGTTCCTTCTCGATATTGATGAAAATCAGACAGTCATAGATATATCGATTGCCGTCCGAACGTGTGGTTTAATTTTCATATAGACCGATTATCGATTATCAGTCTCAGAAAAGAGAATAATTATATATTCGCAAGAATCTATCTGCGAAAAACGATTATAGGAAGTTACTAGCTATCGAGTAATACTAAATTGTATTACACAATGTATATAGTATAATGTTAACTTAATATAAGAAGATTATATCCGTGATAATTCGATTAATGAAACATGACAAAAATATTCAAACGATTTTGAAATCGCAGTTATTTAATTGCAGTTAGTTAATTGTACGATTGTTATATTGGAGATGTGATTTTCGGTAAAAGAAACCGCAATTATCTCTTCTACAATATAAATAGATAATCAAGAGGAAGACGTTTTCTCAACAGATGCACTCACGAAAACTTCAAACCGCACGGGAAACTACTCACAGAATATTATCGGATTTTCCGGCAGCGTGGTACCACCCTGTTGAACGTACAGGCGCGAGTAGGAGTCACGCCTGGCACATAGTCAGCCAGGATTCGGCGTTTCGGTTCGCAACAGGTCTCAACCACCAGCGTGTTTTCTCTTTCCCTCTCCCTCCCTCTTTCTCTCTCTCTCTCTCTCTCTCTCTCTCTCACACACACAAACACACACACACACACATACACACACACACAAAATCTCTCTCTCTCCCTCCCTCCCTCCCTCTCTCTCTCTCTTTCTCTCTTCCTCTCTCTTTTCCTCCCCATTCTCTCTTTCTCATCGCATCTCTCTTCCACTCTTGACCTATCTCACTCGTTCTTCACGTTCTCACACTGATAGAAATTCTGTTTCTACACTATACGTCTATGACGCACACAGAAACATGCCACGCGGAACGTAGGCAATCGTATGCGTATACAATGTACACGCACACGCGCCCAAGTACACGCTTCGACATATACACACACACACACACACACACACACACACACACACACACACATATACATATATATATACATGTGGAACATCCTTGGCACATATACACGTACACGCGCACCCATGCAACAAGCACACTGATGACACGCCTCTTGTATGCAAGATGAACGCGCGCGCGCGCGAGCAGTTGTTGGCCGTACACCCTAGTGCGCGCGTGTACCACGCGCGAAAATATCTTTTTCACGCATCGCACACACACACACACACACACACACACACACACACACACACACACACGCATGCCGATATATAAAATATGTATCACACTTACGTACGTAGAAATGCAATTTGTCACCGGACGGAACGATTCGATTCTTTACTCACCGACTACGAAGACCATATTCTTTGTCCATCGCAGCAGCTCCCGTCGGATGTGTCTGCGTTCCTGTATGCAGCGGGCATAGGGGCAATCCGCCATTTTTGAAATCACATCTTAGGATGTGTGTGCGCGTGCCGGCCGGGTGCGCCTGCCTCGTGTTCCCGCGTGGATGTCCACCCCCTCCACCGCCGGCGCTCCTCCGTTCTCCTCGTCGTC